>NC_069502.1:23246442-23316442 GCF_027579735.1 Bombina bombina | reverse complement strand
TTTCCACTGGGGTTGCTGTGACTTGGGCTGCTGCAGTGCTGCTTTGGCGAAAGCTGCTATGACCCGGGTGATAATTTCGGCAGTCGGGTTGGGGCCATAATGTGCCAGTCTTATTTTAACCGCCCGGTCAAAACTTGCTTCTTCGGGAGTTCTGTCTGATATGCTGGGCTCATTGGTTCCTTCGGGCCCTGGTACTCCGTCTATCTCGGTCAGTATTGCAATAATCTCCCTCTTCAAGAAGTCGCTTTTTTAAGTCCCGTAGCAAGCAAACTGTGTTCTCTGTCTGTCTGCTCAGTCTGATTATTGCTGTGTGTGCAGTAACTCACAATTATTCCTTGAAGCAACACTTTCCCTTCTACTTTACTTTCCCAGACTTAACAGTATAACAACTCACTGTACAGTTGTTCTAGCAGGTCTTTAAGGGTGGCTCTTTTCAGCCTTTCATACTGTATTCCCATTAGGTCCGGATGTGTAGTTGCTCTTCTGGGCTATGAGGACTAACCCGTCGCTTGCCACCAATTGTAGCGGAGAGGCAGTAGGATCCGCAATATTTTTTAGTTAGGCAGAGACATCCTCATTAGTGATGTCGCGAATAGTTCGCCGGCGAATAGTTCCCGGCGAACATGGCATGTTCGCTTTCGCTGCGGACGGCGAACATATGCGATGTTCGGTCTGCCCCCTATTCCTCATCATTGAGTAAACTTTGACCCTATACCTCACAGTCAGAAGACACATTCCAGCGAATCAGCAGCAGACCCTCCCTCCCAGACCCTCCCACCTCCTGGACAGCATCCATTTTAGATTCATTCAGAAGCTGCATTCTTAGTGAGAGGAGGGACAGTGTAGCTGCTGCTGATTTAATAGGGAAATCGATAGCTAGGCTAGTGTATTCAGTGTCCACTACAGTCCTGAAGGACTCATCTGATCTCTGCTGTAAGGACAGCACCCCAAAAAGCCCTTTTTAGGGCTAGAACATCAGTCTGCTTTTTTTTTTTTTCCTGTGTAATCTAATTGCAGTTGCCTGCCTGCCAGCGTGTGTGTCAGGCTCACAGCGTATACTGTGCCCACTTGCCCAGTGCCACCACTCATATCTGGTGTAACAGTAGTGTACATTTAAAAAAACTACACTTTTTTGACTGTGAAATAATAGCAGACAGCTGCCAGTACCCAAGATGGCTGCCAATAAGGCAGATGGGGAGGGTTAGAGAGCTGTTTTGGGGGGGGGGGATCAGGGAGGTTGGGGGCTAAGGGGGGATGCTACACTACAGCATATGTAAATATGCTTAAAAATTTAAAAACCTTTTATTTTAGTACTGGCAGACTTTCTGCCAGTACTTAAGATGGTGGGGACAATTGTGGGGTGGGGGAGGGAAGGGAGCTTTTTGGGAGGGATCAGGGGGTCTGATGTGTCAGGTGGGAGACTGATCTCTACACTAAAGCTAAAATTAACCCTGCAAGCTCCCTACAAACTACCTAATTAACCCCTTCACTGCTAGCCATAATACACGTGTGATGCACAGCAGCATTTAGTGGCCTTCTTATTACCAGAAAGCAACGCCAAAGTCATATATGTCTGCTATTTCTGAACAAAGGGGATCCCAGAGAAGCATTTACAACCATTTGTGCCATAATTGCACAAGCTGTTTGTAAATAATTTCAGTGAGAAACCTAAAATTTTTTTTTAATTTGATCGCATTTGGCGGTGAAATGGTGACATGAAATATACCAAAATGGGCTTAGATCAATACTTTGGGTCGTCTACTACACTACACTTAAGCTAAAATTAACTCTACAAGCTGCCTACATGCTCCCTAATTAACCCCTTCACTGCTGGGCATAAAACACGTGTGGTGCGCAGTGGCATTTAGCAGCCTTCTAATTACCAAAAAGCAACGCCAAAGCCATATAAGTCTGCTATTTCTGAACAAAGGGGATCCCAGAGAAGCATTTACAACCATTTATGCCATCATTGCATAAGTTGTTTGTAAATAATTTCTGTGAGAAACCTAAAGTTTGTGAAAAAGTGAACAATTTTTTTTTATTTGATCACATTTGGCGGTGAAATGGTGGCATTAAATATACCAAAATGGGCCTAGATCAATACTTTGGGTTGTCTACTACACTACACTTAAGCTAAAATTAACTCTACAAGCTCCCTACATGCTCCCTAATTAACCCCTGCATAAAACACGTGTGGTGCGCAGTGGCATTTAGCAGCCTTCTAATTACCAAAAAGCAACGCCAAAGCCATATAAGTCTGCTATAATGGCATGTCTGGCACACAGTGTTGGGGCAAGGGTCCATTTGACCACTGATACCTGGTCTGCAAAGCATGGTCAGGGCAGGTATATCACCTACACTGCGCACTGTGAAGCGGGCGTAACCCTTACACTACCTGATCGATACAACATCATACCTGATGTTTTAAAGCACGTTATTCCAAACAATTTAGGAATGTTAGGTGATTTATGCCCTTTATGGGTTAAAACCAGACTCTGCATCAACTATGTAATTTTCCATGGGAGTTTTGCCATGGATCCCCCTCCGGCATGCCACAGTCCAGGTGTTAGTCCCCTTGAAACAACTTTTCCATCACTATTGTGGCCAGAAAGAGTCCCTGTGGGTTTTAAAATTCGCCTGCCTATTGAAGTCTATGGTGGTTCGCCCGGTTCGCCGTTCACGAACCCAAAATTTTAGGTTCGTGACATCTTAAAAATGTTGTCTAAATAATTCAGTCCAAGTTTAAGTCTAAATCAGCTATTTATTTTACTTCTAGCCACTGCTTAAAACTGGTGCAACAACAACAACTGCTAACAACAACTGTCTTAGACAACACAGTTACTCAAAACTGAAGTTAACCTCTCCAGTACTGTTGGATTTGCACGCTGTACCTATAATGGGCACAGGGTGACTTAACATAATGCCCGAATCCATAATCCGTAGGGAGCTTGACGGAGGGGTCTGTCACAATATACTGTATATATATATATATATATATATATATATATATATATATATGTGTGTGTGTGTATATATATATATGTGTGTGTGTGTGACGGACCTCTAAGTTACCCTGCCTGGGTATGTCCGCCTGTTCTGGTTCCCTAGAACTGCGACCACCAATAATCAGAAAAATAATCAGACAAGACTAATTTTGGAGTATAACAAGAACAACACTTTATTGAAGGGTGTACAAACATTTTATACTCTTTTAGGGACAATCCCCCTTCAACTGTGTAATCGCATTAATCAGAGGAACAATAGAAATGCTTTCAACACAGAGAACAGTTGGTCTGACTCTGGGCACGAAGGCTCCCTTTGATGGGTAATATGATTAGTGGTTTAAGAGTCTGGGACAGGTTCTATTAAAAAGAAATGAGTCACCCAGATGGGGTCTAGAGGTGACTAAAACTAGTTCCAGGGATTCGGTTACGTGTAATACAGATTCCTGCCCTGAAAGATATGAGTTTCAACAAAACTCCTGCCCCCCAGCGTTCCTGATAATCCCATTTCCGGTAGTAAACATGCAGTTTACGAGTGAAAATGGTATTGGGCTTCTGTAACCGATGTGTAAATAACCTGTGCGAAAAACAGTCCAGGAGGCCGGTACTAGGGCTGTGCCTTAGCCGCTCAAACCACGACATTGCTCTGAGTACTCTCCTGGCATAAAGATGGTAACCCTACAGTTCATCACAATATGAGGCCTATTTATCAAGCCGTCAACTGCAAATACGCTGGAATTCCGCAGCATAATTGTGACGAGCCTGATTCGCCTCATTTATCAAAGCCTACAGAATGGCAAAAGTTGAAATTTGTGACGAAACATATGATCCGCCGGTCTCAGTCCGACACAGATCGATGGTTACGTCATTACAGATGTTCTGAATACAAATTTGGCACTATCTGACTACTTTTGCTAGTTAAAGGGACACTGAACCAAAAATGTTTCTTTTGTGATTCAGATAGAGCATGCAATTTTAAGCAACTTTCTAATTTACTCATATTATCAATTTTTCTTCATTCTCTTGCTATCTTTATATAGAAAAGAAGGCATCTAAGCTTTTTTCTTGGTTCAGAACTCTGGACAGCAGTTTTTGATTGGTGGATGAATTTATCCACCAATCAGTAAGGACAACCTAGGTTGTTCACCAAAAATGGGCCGGCATCTAAACCTACATTCTTGCATTTCAAATAAAGATTCCATGAGAATGTATAAAATTTGATAATAGGAGTAAATTAGAAAGTTGCTTAAAATGTCATGCTCTATCTGAATCACGAAAGAGAAAATTTGGGTACAGTGTCCCTTTAACAAATATCTTACAGGTACGCTCGCCACTATTCCGGCCCAGCGTACCTGGTTTTCAATCCGCCACCCTGGAGGCCGCGGATGCCATAGGAATCAATGGGAGTCTGAAAGCAGCGAAAGCTCATGTTCGATGCTGCCCGATATCCCATTGATTTCTATAGTATAATAAAAGTTATGTTTACACCTAACACCCTAACATAACCCCCGAGTCTAAACACCCCTAATCTGCCGCCCGACACCGCCGCCACCTAAATAATGTATTAACCCCTATCCTGCCAGTCCCGGAGCCCACCACAATTAAATAAAGTTATTAACCCATAAACCCCTGGCCTCCCACATCACTACCACTTACTAAACCTATTAACCCATAAACCGCCAGCCCCCCACATCGCCATAAACTAAATTAACCTATTAACCCCTAAACCTAACAACCCCTTAACTTTACATTAAATATTAACTCATTCCTATCTTATAATAAATTTAAACTTACCTTTCGATTTAAATTAAACTATATTAAATTATTAATTAACCTACCCTAACTATTATACTAAAATTACAATAAACTATATTAAACTAATAATTAACCTACCCTAACTATTATACTAAAATTACAATAAACTATATTAAACTAATAATTAACCTACCCTATTATACTAAAATTACAATAAACTATATTTAACTAATAATTAACCTACCCTAACTATTATACTAAAGTTACAATAAACTATATTAAACTAATAATTAATCTACCCTAACTGTTACACTAAAATTACATTAAACTACAAATTAAATGAACTATATTATATAGTTAAAAACCTAACCCTACTAAAATAATTTAAATCTACTATTAAAAATTACAGTTACTAAAAACTAACAACTAAGTTACACAAATAACAAACACTAAGTTACAATAAAAATAAAAAATAAATTAACAAATATTTAAACTAATTACACCTAATCTAAGAGCCCTATGAAAATAAAAAAGCCCCCCCCAAAAAAAACAAAAAACCCTAGCCTACAATAAACACAAATCAGCCAATAAAATTTCAGTAGCTCTCATCCTATTGGTTGATTTGAACAGCCAATAGGATTTCAGTAGCTCTCATTTTATTGGCTGATTTGAATTTCCAAAATCAAATCAGCCAATAGGAATGCAAGGGACGTCATTTTGAAAAGTCTCCCTTGCATTGAAGATTCAGTATACGCCGGCGACCGAATGAAGAGGATGTGTCGCGCTGGATGTCTTCAGGATGGACCTGCTCCACATCGCCAGGATGAAGATAAAAGACGCCGCTGGGATGAAGATAGAAGACGCCGCTGGGATGAAGATAGAAGATGCCGTCTGAATGAATAACGGGACTTCAGCAACTGTGAGCACCTAAAGAGTGGTTAGTGTTAGGTTTTTTTAATTTTTTTGGGGTGGGTTTTTTTTTTAGATTATGGGTTGGGCATTTCTTAAAAGAGCTAATTGGCCTTTTCAGGGCAAGAAAAAGAGCTAAATGCAGTTTAAAGGGCAATGCCCATACAAATGTTATTTTCAGGGCAATGGGTAGCTTAGGTTTTTGTTAGAGTTAGGTTTTTTATTTTAGGGGGTTGGTTGGGTGATGGGTTTTACTGTTGGGGGGGTCTGGTTTTTTTTACAGGTAAATGAGCTGTTTAACTTAGGGCAATGCCCCACAAAAGGCCCTTTTAGTGTTTGTTATTTTTTTGTCATTTAGTTCTTTTTGTTGTTGTAATTAGATACTTTGTCATTTTTATAGTAGTGTTAGGATTTTTTAATGTGTAGTTTAGTTTATTTAATTGGTATTTAGTTTAATTTAATAATTATATTAGTTTAATTGTTAGATTAAACTTAGTTTTTTTAATTTGACAGGTAAATTTTAATTTAATTTAAGATAGGGAAATTGTAATTTTAATCTAAAATTAGGAAGGCATTAGGTTAAGGGGCTACTACTTTAAATTAGTTTATTGCGATGTGGGTGCTTTCAGTTTAGGGGTTAATAGTTTAATTTAGTATATTTCATTGTGGTCGGCTTGCGGTATAGGGATTAATAGGTTTATTATAGTGGCAGCGGTGTCTGAGAGCGGTGGAATAGGGGTTAATAACTTTAGTATAGCGGGGGCGATGTGGGCGTACGGCATATTAGGGGTTAATTATATTTAAATAGTGTTTGTGATGCGGGAGGGCGGCGGTTTAGGGGTTAATAACTTTATTATAATGGTGACGATGTCGGGGAGCGGTGGAATAGGGGTTAATAAATTTTATTAGTGGAGGCGATGTTGGGAACAGTAGATTAGAGGTTAATAACATTAATATAGTATTTGCGATGCAGGAGGGCCTCAGTTTAGGGGTTAATAGGTAGTTTATGGGTGTTTAGTGTACTTTGTAACAGTTTAGTTATGAGTTTTGTGTAACAGTTTTGTTGTGTAAACCTCATAACTACTGCTGTCAGATGGCGGTACGGATCTTGTCGTTATAGGCTGTAACGCAAGCTTTTTATCCTCACTGCAAACCTTGTAATGTCTGCGCTATGGAAGTCCCATGAAAAAACGTAATTTTTATGAGTGCGGGACAGACGTTGCGTTACAAGCTAAAAGGCTTGCGGTAACAGTTATACCGACAAGACTTGTAATGGCTGCGTTACTGTTTTAACACTGAAATGCCAATTTCAGAGTTAAAAGATGAACGCACAACTCATAATCTATACCTGTTTATTAGGTACTTTACAATGTAGTGGGTTGGCGTATTATGGGTTAATAGTTTTAATAAGTATATTGCGTTGTGGGGGTTGGCGGATTAGGGGTTAATAGTGTAACTGGATACTTTGCGTTTTGGGTGGGTGGATGGCAGATTAGGGGTTAATAACTTTATTAGGTACTTTGCAATGTGGGGGTTTGCAGATTAGGGGTTAATACATTTTATTTAGTTATTGCGGTGGGGGAATGACAGTTGACAGGTAGATATTGCGCATGCGTTAGATGTTTGTTAATACTTCTAGTCAGTTACGGTAGTTTCATATTCAGTGCAAGGCTTGCTGCGTCTGCCTATGTGTGGAAAGGTGAAAATGGAGTAAAATTTCTCTGCGTAAGTTCTTGCGCTGAATATGTGATACCGACTTGTAACGCCAGTTCTATGTTAGTTTATGGTAGTAAAAATAGTGGGCGACGGGTGAAATATACGTGCGGCATTTATATGTGGTGCCATATATATGATAGCAATATCTGACTAAAAATAGCCGACGTAGGCTTTTGCGGGCGATGCCGCATATGTAATCTCACCCCTAGTATTTAATAACATACTAGCAATTTGCAAGGAAGATACTCTATTTATTAGACATGTGCATCGCTAAAAAATTTGTTTTGTTTCATTTAATTTTCATTAATTAAATAAATAATTTTGTTTCGGCAAATTAGTTTAGTTAAGTTTGTTTCGGAAAATTTGTTGTTAATCGTTTTTTTCGGATCCGTTCATTTTTTTTTATTCATTCTTTATTCATATGCATTATTCTATTCTGAAGTTTAGAATAGAATAATGCATATGAATAAATAATGGATCCGAAAAAACAAAAGGATCCGAAAAAACGATTTAATTTAACATAACTAATTTGCCGGCAATTGCCGAAACCAAATTATCTAAAACCGCCGCCGCCACCACCCACATTGCGGACGCTAAATAAAGCTATTAACCCCTAAACCGCATCCCCCCACATCGCCAACACTAACTAAATCACTAATAAATAGGTCAGCATGCTAAGGCACTGTGGCTGAGCTCTGTAGCAACCCAAGGGTTGCAGGTTTGATACCCGGCGAGGTCCAGTCAGCCTTTCATCCTTCCTAGGTTGATAAAATGAGCAGCGCCTTGAGACCCTTACGGGTGATTAGCCACGCTTTACAAGTATCCAATACATTCATACAATAAAACTATTAACCCCTAAACCGCCGTTCCCCGACATCGCTGACACTAACTATGGCCTCCATTACATATGCAGCGTCGCCCGCAAAATCCTCCGCCGCCAGTTTTTACGCGATTTTGGTATTACATATACGGCGTAGCATACAAGTTACGCTTGTATATTTCACCCGTCGCTCGCAATAATTACTCCCATAGGCTAACATGGTACCGCGTCGTAAATCGGTATCCAATATCCAGCACAAGGCCTTACGTGGTGAAAATGGAGAAATCTTACTCCATTTTTACCTCACCATAAAAGGCAGCCGTAGCAGGCCTTGCTCTGAGTATGGGAGCACCGTAACTCCCGAAAATGCCTGCAAAAATAAACTAACACCTAACGCATGCGCAATGTCTATCTACCTGTCAACCGCAATCCCCCACCCCAATAACTAATAAACTCTATTAACCCCTAATCCGCCATCAAACCCACACCGCAAGTAATAACTAAATTATTGACCCCTAAATCCGCCAACCCCAACATCGCAAACTACCTATTAAAACGATTAATCCTTAATCCGCCATTAACCCACAACGCAATAAACCTATTCAAGTATTAACCCCTAAACCGCCATAGCCCACATAGCCTATTAAATGTAGTAACACCTAATTTGCCGTCGCCAACGTCGCCGCCACTATAATAAAGTTATTAACCCCTAAACCTAAGTCTAACCCTAACCCTAACACCCCCAAACTTAAATATTATTTAAATAAATCTAAATAAAAATTACTATTATTAACTAAATTATTCCTATTTAAAACTAAATACTTACCTATAAAATAAACCCTAAGATAGCTACAATATAATTAATAATTACATTGTAGCTATTTTAGGAATTATTTTTATTTTACAGGTAACTTTGTATTTATTTTAACTGGGTACAATAGTTATTAAATAGTTATTAACTATTTAATAGCTACCTAGCTAAAATAAAGACAAATTTACCTGTAAAATAAAAATAAACCTAAGTTACAATTATACCTAACACTACACTATCATTAAATAAATTAAATTAATTAACAACAATGACCTAAAATTAAATACAATTAAATCAAATAAACTAAAATACAAAAACAAACACTAAATTACAGAAATTAAAAAAAATACAAGAACTAATTACACCTAATCTAAGCCCCCTAATAAAATAAAAAGCCCCCCAAAATAATAAAATTCCCTACCCTATACTAAGTTACAAATAGCCCTTAAAAGGGCTTTTTGCGGTGCATTGCCCCCAAATAATCAGCTCTTTTACCTGTAAAAAAAGAAATACAACAACCCACCCAATTCCCCCTTAAAAAAACCTAACACTAACCCCTTGAAGATCACCCTACCTTGAGCCGTCTTCACCCAGCCAGGCAGAAGTCTTCATCCGATCCTGGCAGAAGAGGTCCTCAAGCCGGGCAGAAGTCTTCATCCAAGCGGCATCTTCTATCTTCTTCCATCCGACGAGGAGCGACTCCATCTTGAAGACATCCAACGCGGAGCATCCTCTTCTAACGACGACCGACGACTTAATGAAGGTTCCTTTAAATGACGTCATCCAAGATGGCGTCTCTTCAATTCCGATTGGCTGATAGAATTCTATCTAGGAAAAATCCTATTGGTTGATGCAATCAGTCAATAGGATTGAGCTTGCATTCAGTCAATAGGATTTTTCCTACCTTAATTCCGATTGGCTGATAGAATTCTATCAGCCAATCAGAATTGAAGGGACGCCATCTTGGATGATGTCATTTAAAGGAACCTTCATTCAGTCATCGGCCGTCGGATGAAGAGGATGCTCCGTGTCGGATGTCTTCAAGATGGAGCCGCTCCTCGTCGGATGGAAGAAGATAGAAGATGCCGCTTGGATGAAGACTTCTGCCCGGCTGGAGGACCTCTTCTGCCCGGATCGGATGAAGATTTCTGCCCGGCTGAGTGAAGACAGCTCAAGGTAGGGTGATCTTCAAGGGGTTAGTGTTAGGTTTTTTTAAGGGGGGATTGGGTGGGTTTTAGAGTAAGGTTGGGTGTGTGGGGGTGAATTTTAATGTTGGGGGTTGTATTTCTTTTTTTACAGGTAAAAGAGCTGATTACTTTGGGACAATGCCCTGCAAAAAGCCCTTTTAAGGGCTATTTGCAACTTAGTATATGGTAGGGAATTTTATTATTTTGGGGGGATTTTTTATTTTATTAGGGGCTTAGATTAGGTGTAATTAGTTTAAACTTCTTGTAAAAATTTTTTTTATTTTCTGTAATGTAGTGGGGGGGGGGGTTTGTACTTTAGTTTATTTTATTTAATTGTATTTAATTTTAGGTAATTGTAGTTAATTAATTTAATTTATTTAAAGATAGTGTAGTGTTAGGTATAATTGTAACTTAGGTTAGGATTTATTTTACAGGTATATTTGTATTTATTTTAACTAGGTAGCTATTAAATAGTTATTAACTATTTAATAGCTATTGTACCTAGTTAAAATAAATGCAAAGTTGCCTGTAAAATAAAAATAAATCCTAAAATAGCTACAATGTAATTATTAATTATATTGTAGATATTTTAGGATTTATTGTTATTTTACAGGTATATTTGTAATTATTTTAACTAGGTAGCTATTAAATAGTTATTAACTATTTAATAGCTATTGTACCTAGCTAAAATAAATACAAAGTTGCCTGTAAAATAAAAATAAATCCTAAAATAGCTACAATGTAATTATTAATTATATTGTAGCTATCTTAGGGTTTATTTTATAGGTAAGTATTTAGTTTTAAATAGGAATAATTTAGTTAATAATAGTAATTTTTATTTAGATTTATTTCAATAATATTTAAGTTAGGGGGTGTTAGGGTTGGGGTTAGGTTTGGGGATTAATAACTTTATTATAGTGGAGGTGATGTTGGCGGCGGCAGATTAGGCGTTAATACATTTAATAGGCTATGTGGGCTATGGCAGTTTAGGGGTTAATACTTGAATAGGTTTATTGCGTTGTGGGTTAATGGTGGATTAAGGGTTAAAAGTTTTAATAGGTAGTTTGCGATGTTGGGGTTGGCGGATTTAGGGGTTAATAGTTTAAATAGGCATATTGCGTTGTGGGGGGTTGTCGGTCTAGGGGTTAATACATTTAATATTAGTAATGAGAGGGGGGATTGCGGATATAGGGGTTTTACATGTCGGGCTTATTTGTTATGAGGTGTGTTAGACATTTACGGGTGATTTTTATTTTATTTACTTTTCTTAGGCGCCGGCAGTTTCTAAAATGTCGTAAGTATTTGTCTTTACGCTCATTTCTGGACATCGCTAGTTTATCCGACTTACGGCACTTTATGAACTGCCGGCGGGGTTTATGTATTACCCCAATGTGCAAGGTGAAATTACGGGCGAAGCTGGTTCCCATGCTTGCGCAAAAACCTGCGCTGTATATGTGATCGCGACCTATACCTATTAACCTCTAAACCGCCCCCCCGACATCGCCAACACTACCTAAACCTATTAATCCCTACACCGCACTTCCCACATCGCCAACACTAACTAAGGCTATTAACCCCTAAACCGTTGTTCCCAGACATCGCCAACACTACCTAAACCTATTAACCCCTAAATCGTACCCCCCACCTCGCCAACACTAACTAAAGCTATTAACCCCTAAACCGCCGTTCCTAAACATTACCGACTCTAACTAAACCTATTAACCCCTAAACCGCCGTTCCCAAACATCGCCAACACTAACTAAACCTATTAACCCCTAAACCGCCATTCCCAAACATCTTCAACACTAACTAAACCTATTTACCCCTAAACCGCCAGCCCCCACATAGCTGTTTTCAACAACCAATAGAATTTCAGAAGCTCTCCTCCTAAATAATGGTTCTGTATTAAGCCGTATGTACAAACATCATGTGTCATATCATATTTACATACTACTGTTACATAGGGAGGTACCCAGCAATACACAAACTATTATATATGAGATTTAAGTACTAGATCATTAATTCTAATATTATTTTCAAGTAAGATATAGTATTGAGGATTACCACCTCTCTATCTATCCTCAATTTTTGTTTAAATAATTGCTACAGTCTGGCCTTGCCTGATACATAAAGATCAGACAGGATTTGTTAAGGGCAGAAATGCAGTCACAAACATTAGAACCCTACGATATCTATTGACCCACTATTCGATTTGACAAGACCCTAAGGAAGATAAAACCATACATAATGCATGTGCCCTACTAGTTGACGCTGAAAAGGCTTTTTTTTTTTTTAAATAAATTTTTATTTGAGAAAATCACAGGATACAAGAATATCAAACATATGCAGCATTTTCAATGATACAGAAAAAATAGTAGCGACCGCTAGTACAGTTTCAGAAGTTTCAGTGTACAAGATATTAACATGTTGCACGGCACTTCAATGTGTACTTTTCTCATTTTCAGATTTATAAAGCGTACATAGACATCAACATAAATAAGTGGGAACAAATATACTCTCATAGAATAGTCAAAGAAAAATAAATGGGTAAGAAATGGAGAAAATACAGAGAGAGGGTCGTGAGAGGGAATGAAAAATGGGCAAGAACAGCTAAAAATAGGATATTAGGAGGAGGTGACCAATGTCCAAATGTTATCAAGCTTGTTCAATTAGGGAATTTTTCCCACCAGGGTGCCCAGGTTGCATAATAAAAGTCTAGTTTATCTAGGGCTGAATGTGAGTAGGCCTCCATTTTTGATAGAAAGTTGACTGTGGCTAAGATTTGTGAAATGGTCGGGGGAGTAAGTTGTTTCCATGCTTTCGCTATTTCTAATTTAGTGGCCATTAGGACGTAGATAGATAAGGCTTTATGTGTAGGAGTAACGGCTGGAAAATCTAGATGGAGCAAGCCAGTTTGGGGACTAAGCTTAATAATGATACCTAGAGAGTGTAGAAGGTTAGTTACCTGGAGCCAAACGGAGGAAACTCTAGGGCAGAACCACCAGATGTGCGCCTGGGTTCCAAGTTGTCCGCAGCCCCTCCAGCAGGTAGGGGAGTGAGAGTCATATATCCTATGGAGGGTGACCGGTACTAAGTGCCATCGCACTATGATTTTGTAATGAAGTTCCCAAAGGGATGTGCAATGTAATAATTTTTTCGTAGACTTAAGTTCTCTGTACCAGGAGTCAGTGTCAGCCGTGAAGTTCAGTTCCGTCTCCCAGGCTATAAACTGTGAAACTTTTTGTTGAGAGAAGGGAGCTAGTAGGATCTCGTAATGGAAAGATAAGGTTCCTTTGATTTTGTGAGGCTGTGACCATCTCCGCTCCCATACTGTAGCAGGCCTAAGATTCTCTCTGGGAAACCCCCATGATCTGATTATGGAGCAGAGATGGAAGGCCTCAAATTTCAATGGGGTCGGGATCCGTAGTTTATTGCAAATCGCTAAGTGGGATATACCTCCAACATGCCCATAAAGATCAGCTATACGGTCCACTTCAAGAGAGGTCCAGCCAGAGACATGAGTATCAGGTAGGCAGAAGAGAACACTAATAATAGTTTGGCATGGGGAAGGATGGGGGGCGATCGAATTTGAGTGTCTCGCCTGATCCCAGAATAGAAGGGTGTCTAGAATCACCGGATGTGTGGTAAGGAGACTTTTCCAATAATGGGAGGGAACCCAAGGGAGGTCCGTCAATCCCAGATCTGAGGGGAGAATTGACTGTTCCACTTCTCTCCAAGAGGCTGGGCTATCGCTGTGACCCCATTCTATCACATGCACTAGGCGTGCCGCTTGATAGTAGAGAATAATGTTTGGCATGCCTAGTCCGCGATGCTGAAAAGGCTTTTGATAAAGTACTTTTGGACCATCTCTTTTTCACCCGTGCAAACTTCAGGATCAAGGGATACTTCACACAAGCGATCCAGACACTATGCACATCATCACAAGCAGTGATACTAACAAATGGAACCCCGTCCCAGCCCTTCACTCTTGAAAGGGGCACGAGGCAGGAATGCCCACTCTCCCCGCTTTAATTCAATCTTGCTCTAGAACCCCTGGCAGTTAAGATTACCAGGGACTCTGGGAGGTAGGGTTTTTGTTGAGACTCATGTCAGAGGGCCTAAAACTAGGGAGTAAATAGCTGCATCTATCCCTCTTTGCAGTTGATATGATACTGTACCTACATAACCCGAAATTAGCATTCCCAAAGTAATGGACATAATAACAAAATATGGACAAATCTCAGGATATAAAATCAATACCGACAAGACAGAATTAGTTTGGCTTAAACCACAAGCAGCCACACCGAATCTAAATTTAAATTACGACTTCAAAATAGTGCAACTTCAAATATTTAGGTATAAAGCTCAATGTAGACCCCAAAACATGGTACGAGGCAAACTACTCGCCCCCTTAAAAAAGAAGCACAAGACTTAATTGTGCACTGGACAAAACTTCCCCTGACAATGACAGGTAGAATCAGTTTGGTAAACTTCTTAACCTGCTCCAAATGCTACCCTTTGTGCTACGCAACACAGACGTAAAATTCTGTAATTCGCTCATATTCTCCTTTATATGGGCAAAAAAGAAACATAGGGGGGATGGAGGTACAAGACGTAGAGCTATATAGCTGGGCAGCGCAGGCAAAGTATGTATTGGACTAGTTGACAGGTCAAGAAAACTTTACCATACCAGACCTAGAATGACAGGCTGAAGACCCCTGGCCCCTCACAATGCTGCCACATATGAGTGCCACCAGAGCAGATAAATACTTAGTAAATTACCTGCTGCTCCAACAACCAGTGCATGCCTGGAGAAAAATCTGTCATAAAATGCAAAAGCAACGTGCAAGTCACTAGGCTCCTTCCCCTCCAAGTCAATCCCAAGTGTATCCCTGGCTTCACCACATCAGTGTTTAGGGACTAGGGAAAAATGGGGATAGATACGATTTTTTAATTAATAAGCAAAATGATCAAACCGTACACGTTTTTGCAGCAACAAATGCTACACAACATACCATATAATCATTACTATGCGTACCTGCAGGCAAAATATTATCTGACCCAATTGTTAAATTCCAAAAAACTGCCAGCAAAGGACAGTAAACTTAACCAACTGATCAATATATATATACACAAGGTCACAAGTCAATTTCAGTAGCCTATAAACTACTGATAGACATCGACAATGCAAATACACTTCAATATATCGGTGAGAAATGGTTGCACATCTTAGATATGGACATACCACCTACATTAATACAACAAAGTATATCAAAAACACAAAAGGCTACCCTATCGGCAAATAGCAGAGAATCACACACCAAGATTCTTGAAGTAGCATACATAACGCCGAAAATACATAAAACCTGGGAGCCCAGTTACGAAGGAAGATGCCCAAAATGCTCTTATCCAACGGCAGATTTACTACACATGCTCTGGTCCTGCCCCAGATTGTATAAATTCTGGGGTATGCTGTCAAGATGGGTGAATTCCCCAATTAGCAAGAATCTAACCCTTAATGCAAAGGCAATAATATTCCTAGATATTCACAACCTACTGGCTAAAAGCTCTTTGTTTGTCCATAACGATTTACTCCAGGCAAGGAACACCACCTTACAACACTGGTTGAATAAAAGAGCTCCAACACTCACACAACTCAAATACAAAATACACCAACAGCTGCTGTCCGTACAAGCAGATACACTAGGGGACCTCCACGGTAGAACGGCACATTTTATGAAAAAATGGGAACCCTACATACTCTCTCTTGATAATGCCCAACAGGCACAAATATTTTACCCGATAAGAAACACGGATTACATCCTAAACGCCCATTTGAGGGGTGAATGGCAACTAGAACCTAACAGACAACATACAAGAGCAACAGCAACTATGGTAGACTGATAAAATATGGCTAGATGGCACCCTAGGTACTGAATTGGTATAGACGAACCAGGTTCAAGCAGACCTGACCACATTATTACTCCTATATTGTAACTGTATTACTTAAAACTAGAACTAGGACAAGCAGGGGGAAAGGATCCCGGCTGTTGAGTCATGGCTCTGAGGTGTTTATTTTTGTTTTGTTCGTAATTAAATTAAAAATTGAAGACATATGTAATCTCAGAATTGAGAATATATTCAAGGACTAGAAGCAAATTGACGGCTAGATTGCGGCCAAAGGGGTGCGTTAGCTACGCTTGCTTTTTTCCCCCCGTACCTTTTAAATACCGCTGGTATTTAGAGTTCACAGAATGGCTGCGTTAGGCTCCAAAAAGGGAGCGTATAGCATATTTACCACCACTGCAACTCTAAATACCAGCGTTGCTTACGGGCGCGGCCAGCTTCAAAAACGTGCCCGTGCACGATTCCCCCATAGAAAACAATGGGGCTGTTTGAGCTGGAAAAAAACCTAACACCCGCAAAAAAGCAGCGTTCAGCTCCTAACGCAGCACCATTGTTTCCTATGGGGAAACACTTCCTAAGTCTGCACCTAACACCCTAACATGTACCCCGAGTCTAAACACCCCTAACCTTACACTTATTAACCCCTAATCTGCCGCCCCCGCTATCGCTGACCCCTGCATATTATTATTAACCCCTAATCTGCGGCTCCGTACACCACCGCAACCTACGTTATCCCTATGTACCCCTAATCTGCTGCCCCTAACACTGCCGACCCCTATATTATATTTATTAACCCCTAATCTGCCACCCCCAACGTCGCCTCCACCTACTTACAATAATTAACCCCTAATCTGCCGACCGGATCTCACCGCTACTCTAATAAATGTATTAACCCCTAAAGCTAAGTCTAACCCTAACACTAACACCCCCCTAAGTTAAATATAATTTAAATCTAACAAAATAAATTAACTCTTATTAAATAAATTATTCCTATTTAAAGCTAAATACTTACCTGTAAAATAAACCCTAATATAGCTACAATATAAATAATAATTATATTGTAGCTATTTTAGGATTAGTATTTATTTTACAGGCAACTTTGTAATTATTTTAACCAGGTACAATAGCTATTAAATAGTTAATAACTATTTAATAGTTACCTAGTTAAAATAATTACAAAATTACCTGTCAAATAAATCCTAACCTAAGTTACAATTAAACCTAACACTACACTATCAATAAATTAATTAAATACAATACCTACAAATGAATACAATGAAATAAACTAACTAAAGTACAAAAAATAAAAAAGAACTAAGTTGCAAAAAATAAAAAAATATTTACAAACATTAGAAAAATATTACAACAATGTTAAACTAATTACACCTACTCTAAGCCCCCTAATAAAATAACAAAGCCCCCCAAAATAAAAAAAATGTCCTACCCTATTCTAAAATTAAAATAGAAAAGCTCTTTTACCTTACCAGCCCTGAAAAGGGCCCTTTGCGGGCATGCCCCAAAGAATTCAGCTCTTTTGCCTGTAAAAAAAAATACAATACCCCCCCCAACATTACAACCCACCACCCACATACCCCTAATCTAACCCAAACCCCCCTTAAATAAACCTAACACTAAGCCCCTGAAGATCTTCCTACCTTATCAGCCAATCAGAATTTTCTTACCTTAATTCCGATTGGCTGATAGAATCCTATCAGCCAATCGGAATTCGAGGGACGCCATCTTGGATGACGTCCCTTAAAGGAACCGTCATTCGTCGGGAAGTCGTCGGTGAAGATGGATGTTCCGCATCGGCGGGATGAACATGGATCCAGAAGAAAGAAGATTGAAGATGCCGCTTGATAGAAGACTTCAGCCCGATCATGGACCTTTTCAGCTCCCGCTTGGATGAAGACTTCAGTCGCATCATGGACATCTTCAGCCCCCCACTTGGGCTTGGATCAAGACATCGGAGGAGCTCTTCTGGATCGATCGGTGAACCCGGCGTGGTGAAGATAAGGTAGGAAGATCTTCAGGGGCTTAGTGTTAGGTTTATTTAAGGGGGGTTTGGGTTAGATTAGGGGTATGTGGGTGGTGGGTTGTAATGTTGGGGGGGTATTGTATGTTTTTTTTTTACAGGCAAAAGAGCTGAATTCTTTGGGGCATGCCCCGCCAAGTGCCCTTTTCAGGGCTGGTAAGGTAAAAGAGCTTTTCTATTTTAATTTTAGAATAGGATAGGGCATTTTTTTTATTTTGGGGGGCTTTGTTATTTTATTAGGGGGCTTAGAGTAGGTGTAATTAGTTTAACATTGTTGTAATATTTTTCTAATGTTTGTAAATATTTTTTTAATTTTTGTAACTTAGTTCTTTTTTATTTTTTGTACTTTAGTTAGTTTATTTAATTGTATTTATTTGTAGGTATTGTATTTAATTAATGTATTGATAGTGTAGTGTTAGGTTTAATTGTAGATAATTGTAGGTATTTTATTTAATTAATTTATTGATAGTGTAGTGTTAGGTTTAATTGTAACTTAGGTTAGGATTTATTTTACAGGTAATTTTGTAATTATTTTAACTAGGTAGCTATTAAATAGTTATTAACTATTTAATAGCTATTGTACCTGGTTAAAATAAATACAAAGTTGCCTGTAAAATAAATATTAATCCTAAAATAGCTACAATATAATTATTATTTATATTGTAGCTATATTAGGATTTATTTTACAGGTAAGTATTTAGCTTTAAATAGGAATAATTTATTTAATAAGAGTTAATTTATTTTGTTAGATAAAAATTATATTTAACTTAGGGGGGTGTTAGGGTTAGGGTTAGAATTAGCTTTAAGGGTTAAACAATTTATTAGAGTAGCGGTGAGCTCCGGTCGGCAGATGTTAGATGGCAGGGGTTAATGCTTGAAGTTAGGTGTCGGCGATGTTAGGGAGGGCAGATTAGGGGTTAATACTATTTATTATAGGGTTATTGAGTCGGGAGTGAGGCGGATTAGGGGTTAATACATTTATTATAGTAGCGGTGCGGTCGGCAGATTAGGGGTTAATAAGTGTAGGTAGGTGGCGGCGACGTTGGGAGCGGCAGATTAGGGGTTAATAAATATAATATAGGGGTCGGCGGTATTAGGGGCAGCAGATTAGGGGTACATAGGGATAACGTAGGTGGCAGCGGTGTACGGAGCGGCAGATTAGGGGTTAAAAATTTTTAATAGAGTGGCAGCGATGTGGGGGGGCCTCGGTTTAGGGTTACATAGGTAGTTTATGGGTGTTAGTGTACTTTAGAGCACAGTAGTTAAGAGCTTTATGAACCGGCGTTAGCCCAGAAAGCTCTTAACTACTGACTTTTTTCTGCGGCTGGAGTTTTGTCGTTAGATTTCTAACGCTCACTTCAGCCAAGACTCTAAATACCGGCGTTAAGAAGATCCCATTGAAAAGATAGGATACACAAATGGCGTAGAGGGATCTGCGGTATGGAAAAGTCACGGCTGCAAAGTGAGAGTTAGACCCTTTCCTGACTGACTCCAAATACCAGCGGGCGGTAAAAACCAGCGTTAGGAGCCTCTAACACTGGTTTTGACGGCTACCGCCAAACTCTAAATCTAGGCCTGAGATTTTAAGACACTGTTAACAACTACATTGTATTCCAGATTTTCAATTCTTGCATTTTCTCGATACCTGCTTGATGTTTAATATGTATGACATGTTCTTCACATAAATAAAGTATTTAAATAAACAAACAAAACAAAAAACAATGTACCTAGGAACTATTGATGGTCAGTTACAGTTAATGGCTAATTGAGCATGTTAGGAGGTTGAATCGCACTTATAGATTCACAACACACATAGTGACCGTAATGCTTCAATCAATCCACCTGGAACTTTCTATTGTTAAGGTTTTCATGGTCTGTGAGTTTTGCTCTGTGACTGGATACATTGTATGCGAATAGGAGGTCATATGTCACTGTCTCTGCAGTTCTTTTCAAATCCATTCTCCTGTTTTAATAGCTGAAAGGTGCCAGATACTGAGGCTCCACCTCTTTTTATACTGGGGCCGCTATCTTGGAGCTTGGGTTTTCTCACATCATGTGACAGAAGCAGTGGATAATCACAGATCAGTAATATTACCTATTTTTTTACAGCTAGGGAACCGGTGACAAAATCAAGACATACACAAAAGTGATACATAAAAAAGATTAAATTTAAACACTGTTACATGAGTTGTGTAGAAGCAAAATTTATATATAAACACTGATACAAAAGTGCAAAAAAAAATACATACAACTATACCTTATAAATAACCCAATTAATATGAAACCTTGCTTCTGTAACAGTCCTTATAAATGCTATTATTAAATCAATATTGTGATGAACCTCTAGGTTACCCTGCCTGGGTACGTCCGCCTGTGCTTCTTCTCTAGTACTGAAACCACCAATAATCAGAAAATACCCCAATAATTAGACAAGACTGATTTTGGAGTATAACAAGAACAAGAATTTATTGAATGGTGTACATACATTTTATACTCTTTTAGGGACAATTCCCCTTTCAGTTGGGTAATTAAATCAACCAGGGGAACAATAGAAATGCTATTAACACAGATAAAAGTTGGTTAGACTCTGGGCATGTGGACTCCCTTTGATGGATAATATAATAAATAGTGCTTAAGAGTCTGGGGACAGGTTATCTTGATAAGAAATTAGTCAGTTGGGTGTTGTCTAGCAGTGGCCAAGACTAGTTCCTTGGATCTTGCTAAGTGTGGTACAGTTTCTCGCCCTGAAAGACATGAGTCTCAACAAAAACCCTGCCACCCAGACTTCCTAGTAATCCTATTGCTGGTAGTAAACATGCAGTTTATGGGGGGAAATGGTATTGGCCTCCAGTCCCCAGCATGTGTAAATAACCTGTCCGATATTTGGTTCCAGGAGGCCGGTACCAGGCTGTACCTTATCAACTTAAACTACGACACTACCCCGAGGACTCTCCCAGTAGAAATGTGATACCCCTGCAGCCCTCAGTTCATCACAATACTCCCCCCCCCCCGTTCCATAGTAGGCATACCTGACTCGATTCACACAGGTCAGCTTGGGGATGTCCGGGAGTAAGGACTACTCGTAATCTGTTTGCCAGGAAAGGCCATCAGCATTCCCATTTTGCTTTCCTGGCCAATACTGAACAATGAAATGATAGGGCTGCAGGGCAAGACTCCAGTGCAATAGGTGCCCATTGACTCTGGAAACTCGGTTGAGCTAAATCAGAGGGTTGTAGTCAGTGAGCACCATGAATGATTGTCCATAGAGATACAGCTGTAATTTTTTCAAGGCCCACACCAGTTCCAAACACTCTTTATCTATGGCTGCGTATTACACTTCCCAGAGTAGCAGCTTGCGGCTGATGTAAGTCACTGTGTGTTCACTTCTATCTGCTCCCACTTTGTTTTTGTACTTCTCCCAACCCGAAAAAAGAGGCAATTGTTTGTTTGAGTCACGAGCAGCTAGAATGGGTGCTGATGTTAAAGGGTTCTTGAGGTGTTGGAAAGAAGCCTCGCACTCTGGGGACCACAGGACCTGAGGGGAAAGGTTTTTCTTGGTCAGGTCAGTAAGGGGCTTAGGGATAGTGCTATAGTCGAGGACAAATCTCTGGTAATACCCTGCTGTCCTAGGAAATCTAAGACCTGGCTTTTTGTCCAAGGAGTGGGCCACTGGACAACTGCTTCAACCTTCGCAGGTTCGGGACGCTGTCACTCACACCCCCCTCTATGCCAGAGGTACTGGATCTCGGACATCCATATGCTACACTTCTCTGGCTTCAGGGTCAGCCCCGCAGCCCTAATGTGGTCCAACAAGGTACACAGATGGAGCAGATGTTCCTCCCAGGTATCGCTGTAGATTACAATGTCATCTAGATATGCACAGGCATAATACTAGAGGCCATCGAAGAGCCAATCTACCATCCTCTGGAATGTCGCTGGAGCGTTTTTCATCTCAAACGGCAAGACCGTATACTGGTACAGGCCGAATTGGTAGATAAACACCGACTTGGGAATAGCTTCGATGTCTAGCGGAATTTGTCACTACCCTTTGCATAGGTCAATGGTGGTTAGAAAGTTGTTATGCAGTCTAATAGTTCATTCAATCAGGGCATTAGGTACGCATCAGTCATGGTGCTGATCTCTTTGCTCATCCCATCTCTAACTGCCTTTGGTACCCGATAATTGGCCTGCCATACAGACATTTTTCCTGCGTTCTCCACACTGCCATGGTAGTGTACCCAGGGGCTGTGGAGGAGATCTCTGATGCTGACTAAGGGCCCTCTTGACCTGCTCCTTCAGTAAGGTCCCTAGCTGCTCGACTAAGCTCACTGCCTCTATACCTACACTGTCCCTATCTGCGCTGGAAGCTCTGGCAGGAGAAGGCTCTCTGTGTCTTCCCCAGTGAGAGCTCTTATAGAGGCTACCTCTTCCGACCTCTTGTGGTACGATTTGAGCATGTTCACATGGAAGGTTCGCTGGACTCTTTGACCTGAACATTTAGCTACCAGGTAGGTGGTGTCACAGAGTTGCTGCCAGGCAGCCTGTAATTGGTCCACCTTGGTTGGCTTCTGGACAAGAACTTTCTGTCTCACATCCAAGGTACGGTTCCGGGTGGAATGATTGTACTACCGTTTCTGCTGTCCCTGCACGTGTTGAAGCTTCTCCCAGACAGCGTCTGTGAGTTCTTTCATTTGGTCCCTCAAAGCTAACACATACCCTATGATAGAGGTTTACTAGTCCCTCTCCCCTCCTTCCCAGTGGGCTTTAAGTAAGTCTAGTGCCCCCCTTACCCTTCTCCTATACAATAGCTCAAATGGGGAGAATCTGGTGGATTCCTGCTAATCCTCCTGGTAAGCAAACAGGAGGTGGGGCAGGAATTTCTCCCAATCTTTGTGAGAGGTTGTGAATGTCCGAAGCAATTGCTTCAGAGTTCCATTGAACCATTCACACAGTCCATTGGTCTGCAAGTGGTAAGGAGAGCTTTGCTGGGTCAGATCAGCGGTAAACTGAGTCCCCTGGTCCAAGAGTATCTCCCAAGGAAAACTTACCCTGGCAAAGTTCAGAATCAGGGCATCTGCCACTATCTCCTCATGGATGTTTGTTAGGGGAATTGCCTCTAGATAACAGGTAGCATAATCTACCACCATCAAGATATATCTCTTTCCAGTGGGACTGGGGCGAGGTAGCGTCCAAACCAGTCTACAGCAATACTACTAAAGGGCTCAGAGATTATCGGTAGGGGGTACAGGGAAGCTTTGGAGCAGTTACCCCCCTCTGACAGGAAAGTAGTGCCAAATGTCCCCCGTGAACCCTGGCCAAAAGAACAGCTGGGTTAGGTGGTGGTGAGTTTTTTTCACTCCGAAGTGACTGACCAGAGGAATGTCATGCCCGACACTAAGCAGGTGATGTCGATAGGGCTGCGGCACCACAAAGCTGTTGCTTGGGCACAGGATGAGGCCCCTTCCCTTCAGTCAACCAGTAAAGCAATCCATGCTCCCACTTTATTCTCTCACCCTCCAAGCCTCTGGGGTCAGTCCCTGCTCTCTCCTGATAGCTGGCTAGGGAGGGATTGGTAAGGGTATCTTGGGCAAACTGGGAGGTCGAGGTCCAAGGAAAAATCAACATGGTCATGTCGCAGTCAGGGGAATCTGTCCTTACCTGGGTCCCATCAACAAGTGCTTGCTCTTCCCACTGTACCAGCTGCCTTGTGGTTGCAACACAAGTTTCAGATAGCACATCCAGCTGGAATGAGGAGGAAAGATGGCCTAGGTCATTTCCAAGTAACACATCGGCTGGCAATTCCCGCATTACTCCAACCTTGGCATCCCGGGGGCCGGCTCCCAATCCAAGTAGATGCGGGCTGTAGGGATTCACAGAACCTTGCCCCCGGCTACCCGAACTGTGATGGCCCAGCTGTTGTATTCCTCTGCGGTAATCAATCGAGGCTGTACCAGGGTCTCGTAGCCCTTAACTGGGCCACCCATTGACCCTCGTGGTTTGTCGGTGGTGGTGTCTGTTGTCCAGTGATGCTGCTTAAACTGGCTCAACTTCATGCAAGATTCCAAACTCTTCTTCCCTCCGGATCTCACAGAGCCAGCAGCCCAGGTATCTACTTAATGGGCTGCCTCTCTGAGGGGACCTGTGGATGCTCGGTTCCAGGTAGGCTATGGAACATCTCTGGGCCAATTACTCCGTATGTGCCCCACTTGTTTGCAACCTTTGTCCCATCTTAGTTGGCAGAGGGGTAGGGACTGTGTGGGAACTCTGGGTGAGCACTGCCAGCCACGTTGTTGAGACCATGGGTCAGGTAACTTCACGGGCTGACCAGTCTCTGGAAGGGGAGGATTTCAGAGCGAAGTGTCCGTCGCATATCAACATACAGGTCTGCTAGGACTGCTGCCTGATTCACTGTCAATGGCAGTCTCGCATCTCTGTAGGTGTTTGCTCGTAGAATTGTTCCAGCAAGATTAGTTGACTAGCCCCTGCCAAGGGGGTCACCTGGCATCCTACAAACCAGGCATCCACAGATCAGGACATCTGATGAGACAGCTCCATATAGGGTTGTCCCTTTCGCTTCCTGGAGTCTGCAGAACTTAAGCCATCTTGATTCTCCTTGATTCGGTCATAATCTTTCCGGTCCTTGGCGAGTATGGTCTCACAGTAATGATTTTTAATTAATTTATAACCCCTAAGCCACATTTATGCAAATTTACTATAGGTGTGTACCCAACAATTGTGCTTACTGCACTCTCTCTTTCCACATCTCTTCACCACTGTTGCAGCTTCTACCACAATGTTCTACCATAACCAACAACAAGGTATTATTAAGGGTGAGGCTACCCCATAGTTTACACAATTCCACATGGTATAGCATGGCATAACCTTTATCTAGGGCTGTGTACTGTGTATTAAGGCAACTGAACACATGAGAAGACTATTACATTTCATGTGTGGTGAATAAGGTGCATTGTGTGGCAGGTTTACTTATCTTAGGGGGACAAAGCTAATAACTTTATTGAGAAGTATAGGGAGAGAATGTGATAAACAGAGGATTTTCTGTAGATTCAGGAAATTTACTATATGTAAATCCTGTAGGAGGATCTAGGCTGAATCCCTAATGCTGTGCATATTCACTTGTGTCTCAATGTCACTAGTATCACTTCTAAGTCTTGTCTTCTAGAATAGACAAAGGCAATCGCCTAGATTACGAGTCTTGCATTAGGGTTAAAAAGCAGCGTTGAGAGGTCCCAACGCTGCTTTTTAACGCCCGCTGGTATTACGAGTCTGGCAGGTACAGGCTCGAGCATACCACAAATCCACTTACGTCAATTGCGTATCCTATCTTTTTAATGGGATTTGCCTAACGCCGGTATTACGAGTCTTGGAAAAAGTGAGCGGTACACCCTCTTCTGTCAAGACTCCTACCGCATTTAAAAGTCAGTAGTTAAGAGTTTTATGGGCTAATGCCGTAACATAAAACTCTTAACTAAAGTGCTAAAAAGTACACTAACACCCATAAAATACCTATTAACCCCTAAACCGAGGCCTCCCCCACATTGCAAACACTTAAATAAAAAATGTAACCCCTAATCTGCCGACCAGACATCGCCGCCACTTATATATATAATATATATTATATATAATATATTAACCCCTAAAACGCCGCACTCCCGCCTCGCAAACATTAGTTAAATTTTAGAAATAAAAAAGAGGGTGCCACATAGCGTAATAAAGTTTGATCAAAAGCAAACTGAGTAGAATCAAAAAGGCTTACCAAAGGGATATGCACCGTACTGTGACCGGTGCTATCGGGCAGACTAACACTCTCAGTGGTTAGTACACTGATGGATCTGTGGTCTGCTGCATCTGGACAGAGGCGAGTGGATTCTGTATGACTCTGTGCCGGGTGAACAACCTCCTTGTCAAGAGTTGTATCGCAATGCTGCAGACAGTATAGACTCTGTTGGCCCTTCCAACGTCAGAATAAAAACGAAGGACTACTTCCGTGAATTAAAAGATATTTATTCCATACAAGTACCGCTACGTGTTTCTCGACCGTAACTGGTCGTTTCCTCAGGCATGAAACAATGGATACAATTGATACAAAGTTAAAACCTTAAATACAGGTGTGTTTAAAAACGGAAGTTGTCAAAGTACCTAAAACTGACCAATAGTAGCTTAGTCTGCACGGTGAGTATAGTTCACGCTGATTGCAATGTTCACCCGTGAGTTAACCCATTAGTCTGCTAAAATTATATGACTAAAACGATGTTGATAAAACATCAACAAACATGACACACTATTGTCAAAATGATCATATCTATATTAGAGTCGACATTCTAATCAATAAACCCAAAAAAAAGGGAGAATGAAAGTAGGTTTGTTTGGATAAAAATTTTGGCAACATGGTGATATAATATTGCTATGTGTATTAAATATATGTAGCTTGAGAATGTGTAAATTTGCAGAAAGAAAATTTTAAATCTGAAAATGGGACTCCCTGGCTCTGGGAAAAAAAATACACCAGGAAAGACTTAACGCCAAGACCAGTAAACGATTGGACTTTGAAGGCTCTATTTTATAATAATGGAGAGGATTTATACTAATGGAGAGGATTTATAGCTTGATTATTAATTATTGAATTTGCTAGAAGTGGACTTTGTGGAGTATCTGATTTGAAATTTCATTATATTCGCACATGGATTTTATTTTTAACAATGACAAAATCCGATATATTAATTTTAGAAAAATGATATAATAAAAGAAAAATAAATGAGTACTATCCCTTAAGTGGGCTTAGTGTGTCATGGAGGTATAAATCTAATAAGATTTTTTCTCTAGGATATTTCTCAAAAAATTATTTATTAGTGGAGTCATCTTATTAATACGCTATAATGTCCTTACATAACCTTGGCATAGTGAATAAAATCACAATACTGCATGAACATTTATTTGGTTTCCAATAAATCCATGTATATAGGGTAGTGTGTAAATGGGTGTAATCATAATATGGCTGCTGTTTTGGGATTCTAACTAGTAGGAATCAAATGAATGTATATGAAATTCATTTGTATAACTTATGTTCTGCTGAAATGTCTATGTTATAGAGGTGGTGGCCCAAAAATACCATATAATTACGAAATGGATGAACTGTGAAGAATCATTGTTGTTTGGGTCATGTATGCGATTGTGATTCAGATGAACTGAAAATTCGTTATTATTTTGAATAATATGTGCAAACTCGAAATAAAACACATAATCCAGTATATGTAAATAAGAAAATATAGTTGTAATTCTGATGTCTTGATCTAATGTGCATGTAGTTGATGTGTAAGGGATATCAAAACTAGGTCTGTACTTGGGCAAAAATCTAAAAACCAAAATTAGGTTGGTGTGATGTGCGATATTTCTGTCCATGTCTGTATATCTGGTATAAAAGTTAAAAACTTTAAGATAACCATAAATTGATAATAGCAATATTTTTGTATGTGTTGTGAGAATGTGTAAACTATTAATGTCGGAATGATGTATGAGATTGATAATAAATGTATAACCTACTGTACGGGAATAATATTCTGCCTGTATATGCTTCATAAGACAGGGGAAACTATAAAGCTGTGATGCATGTGATAGTACGGATGAGGGGGTGAGGGGGGCGGATGGGTTCTGAGTGGCCTTAATTGAAGGCTGCTAGGTCCAGGTTGGCATTTAAACCTTTGGGAAACAATGTTTTCAGTTTAAAAATCCAAAAAGTTTCTCATTGTCTGAGTTTGTTAACTCTATTGTAATCTGATGACTTGGTGATGAAATCTATAGGCAAATATTTGAAAATGTAGGGATTGCCCTGATGTTTTATTAGACAATGATTGGGGACACTATGTTTAATTTTTGATTTCTTACAATTTTTACAGTTACGAAAATGTTCACCCCACCTTGTTTTTGCCTTCCTGGAGGTGCGGCCCACGTATTGTAGGCCGCATATACACTGTAATAAATATATAACGAAAGAAGAATCACAGTTGTAGAAACCCTGGATGGGAAAAATTTCACCGGTGGTGCGAGACTTGAAAAGTTTCGCACCAAATTTGATATATTGACAGGAAATGCATCCAGTTTTGCCACATTTGTTTACTCCCTGTAAACCAAAAATACCTTTCTTAATTTTGTTAGTGTCTTTGGATCGCTGTTGTGTGTGTTTAACTATTTTGCTCGGTGCTAGTCTACTTCTCAAAGTTGGGGCTCTCCTATAGACGATTCTTGGTTTGTCCTGTACAATGTTTTTTAATACGGGGTCCCTTTGGATGACATGCCAATGTTTACAAATTATCTGTTGTATTTTATGAAAACTATTGTTATATTGAGTGATGAACATGGTATTTCTTTGATCGGTTGTTTTATCAATTGTAGAATTGGTATTGCTTTTCTTAAGTAATATTTTGTTTCTATCTAAAATTTTGGTTTTCGTTAAGGCCTGATCTAAAATATGGGCTGGATAGCTTTTCTCTATGAATCTATTATATAAAATTTGATATTCCGAAAAATTCCTCCTAATGCATCTGAACTGACTATAAGGGACATTATTAATCCAACTTCTATGATGATTACTGTGGTATTCTAGATAGCTGTTGCTATCTACATCCTTGAAGAATGTTTTGGACATTATAGTTTGATCGGGTCCCCAACTGAGTGCCAGATCTAAATATTCTATTGAATCAGATTGTATATTAGCCGTGAAGGTGATTCCCATATCATTTTTATTGAGATGTGAGATGAAAGATTCTGCTGATTCAAGGTTGCCATTCCAAATGAACAAAAGGTCATCTATATAACGGCCATAGAATACCAGGTTTGCCCTAAGGTCCGCATGATGAATGTACACCTCCTCAAAAAATCCCATAAAGAGATTAGCGAAACTTGGGGCGAATCTGGTACCCACGGCCGTTCCCCTTGTCATCTGATGACATCTGATGAGGCCCCGACACTCAGCCCTATGTGGGAGGGGAGAAACGCGTCATGAATGATTGAGCATGCACAGGAGGTGAACAGCTGAGAACTAGCCAGCGAAATTTGAATCCGAATAGCAACGCTGAAGCGTACATGGCGGTAAGCAAGCGAAGAGGCCAGAAACAAACAAAGAACATTTCAGATTGATCCAACTGGGAAGCAGGTACAGCTGAAATTATTTCTTGATAAGGCTTGAAAGTCTTGCGGTTGACAGCCTGGTCTGTCCTGCCATGGTACATTGTGCGTTGTCTATCTTAGAGATTTGAGTTGTTTATAGAGCCAGTCATATGCACGGAATGATATAATACAGCAGTAATGATGTTGCCACATTGTACAGATATCTGAAGGAATCATACTGACCAGAGCGTGTTTTTGACACCAATGTGCCTGGACTTTTGAACTTTCCTTAATAATTAGTACAACTGCAATTTTGGGGCCCCGTGAAAAATAATATGGACTATATGGAAGTTAACATATGAGAAAATGTTCATATTTTTACGGTCTCAAACATCATAGCTGATAAATATTGTAATTGTTGCAATTTGACTTGCAAGCCGGCCGGCCTGTTCTAATATTTATGTAATTAACTAGGTTTTAGTTGCACATTTTTAGGAATAGGGTGGAGGGTAGACGGCCTGTTTGATTTGTTTGAGCTTTATGGTAATAAAAGCTTTTGATTAACTTTGTGCAGCCTGTGTCCCGCTTTGATTGACTTAGATATATGTTCAATCCTTCCTTTTTTAGTTGTATTTCATATTAATTGGGACAGCTAGCACAGTTTAAAAGCAATGGAATTTTGAGCTAATTGTGCACCACCACACAGTTATATTTTTCACTTATATATATAATATATATTATATATAATATATTAACCCCTAAAATGCCGCACTCCTGCCCACAAACATTAGTTAAATTTTATTAACCCCTAATCTGCCGTCGCTAACATTGCCGACACCTACCTATATTTATTACCCCTAATCTGCCACCCCAAACGTCGCCACCACTATAATAAAGTTATTAACCCCAAAATCTAAATATTAAAACTAAATACTTACCTATAAAATAAACCCTAAAATAGCTACAATATAACTAATAGTTACATTGTAGCCATTTTAGGATTTATTTTTATTTTATAGGCAAGTTTGTATTTATTTTAACTAGGTACAATAGTTATTAAATAGTTATTAACTATTTAATAACTTCCTAGTTAAAATAATTACAAATTTACCTGTAAAATAAACCCTAACCTAAGTTACAATTACACCTAACACTACACTATAATTAAATTAATTACCTAAACTAACTACAATTAATTACAATTAAATTAAATAAACTTAAGTACGGAAAAAAAAAAAAAAATTACAGAAAATAATAAAATAATTACAAGTTTTTTTTAAACTAATTACACCTAATCTAATCCCCCTAATAAAATAAAAAGCCCCCCAAAATAAAAAAAATCCCTACCCTATACTAAATTACAAATAGCCCTTAAAAGGGCCTTTTGCGGGGCATTGGCCCAAAGTAATCAGCTCTATTACCTGTAAAAAAAAGACAATACCCCCCAACATACCAACCCACCACCCACACACCCAACCCTACTCTAAAACCCAACCAATCCCCCCTTAATAAAACCTAACACTACCACCTTGAAGATCACCCTACCTTGAGACGTCTTCACCCAACCGGGCAGAAGTGGTCCTCCAGACGGCCAGAAGTCTTCATCCGATCTGGGCAGAAGAGGTCCTCCAGATGAGCAGAAGTCTTCATCCAGGCGGCATCTTCAATCTTCATCCATCCGGAGCGGAGCGGGTCCATCTTCAAGAAATCCGACGTGGAGCATCCTCTTCCATCCGACAACTAACACTAAATGACGGTACCCTTAAGTGACGTCATCCAAGATGGCATCCCTTTAATTCCGATTGTCTGATAGAATTCTATCAGCCAATCAAAATTAAGGTAGAAAAAATCCTATTGGCTGATGCAATGTTGGTGGTGGGTTGTAATGTTGGGGGGGGTATTGTCTTTTTTTTTTACAGGTAATAGAGCTGATTACTTTGGGGCAATGCCCCGCAAAAAGGCCCTTTTAAGGGCTATTTTTAATTTAGTATAGGGTAGGGATTTTTATTATTTTGGGGGGCTTTTTTATTTTATTAGGGGGATTAGATTAGGTGTAATTAGTTTAAAATTCTTGTAATTATTTTATTATTTTCTGTAATTTAGTGTTTGTTTTTTTCGTACTTTAGTTCATTTAATTTAATTGTAATTAATTGTAGTTAGTTTAGGTAATTAATTTAATTATAGTGTAGTGTTAGGTGTAATTGTAATTTAGGTTAGGATTTATTTTACAGGTACTTTTGTATTTATTTTAGCTAGGTAGTTATTAAATAGTTAATAACTATTTAATAACTATTGTACCTAGTGAAAATAAATACAAACTTGCCTGTAAAATAAAAATAAAATCATAAAATAGATATAATGTAATTATTTGTTATATTGTAGCTATCTTAGGGTTTATTTTATAGGTAAATATTTGGTTTTAAATACAAATAATTTATTTAATTGTAGTAATTTTATTTAGATTTATTTAAATTATATTTAAGTTAGGGGGTTGTTAGGGTTAGACTTAGATTTAGGGGTTAATAACTTTATTATAGTGGTGGCGACGTTGGGGGCGGCAGATTAGGGGTTAATAAATGTAGGTAGGTTGCGGGCGACATTGGGGGCGGCAGTGTAAGGGTTAATAAATTAAAAGTAGGTGTCGGCGATGTTGGGGGCAGCAGATTAGGGGTTCATAGGGATAATTTAAGTGGCGGCGGTGCCCCGAGCTGCAGATTAGGGGTTTATAATAAAATAGAAAAAAAAACATACGACAGTATAGTGATAGAGTGCGCCAGAACGTTCCAATGAGAGCGTGTTATGTAGCCAGAGTGGCTAATCTAAGCTCTATAGTAAAGACCAGCAATGCTCTAAGTGAGTGAAACAATCATAGAATGTGACAGAAAAATGGCACAAGATATGTGTAATAAATAACAGTGAAAAAACTCAAATGAAATAACTCAAATGCAAAATAGAAATAGTTTAACATCTAAAAGTGATAAAAATTAATAACAAATTGAGATAAGATATCTGTATAATAACAATTAATATTTGAAAAGCTTATCGTGCTAAAAGTCCCAAAAGATGCTTGAACACGGTATCTCAAAAAGTGTCTCTAGGGGTTAAATGGAGACTTCGGCACAATGAGGGTATTGGAGTGCAGCAGGCAGCTGGTCTTGGGACTGTATGATCGAACAGAATATCTATAAAATGAACAAAAGAAGACAGCGCCTCATAGTGCAAATAGATTTCAAAAAGTGGGGTCACAACAGGAGACAAACAATTGTAGATATACTCACAAGAGTACTGGCACTCTTATAAAAAGAAGTGAGAATAAGCAGGCTGACGTTTTCACAGCAGTCAGTACGCTGAAAAGTGGATGGTATCCAGAAGATGCAGCTGTGGGCTCTCCTACACGGGTCAGGAAGGGATCGTCTGGAGCCGTGCTGTGTCAGAACAAACAGCTCTCCCTGCGTGCAGCATACACTTGGAGCCAATGTTCACAAAAGTACTCTCAACGGGAATATTGGAAAGGAAAAACTTTTGTGAAAGCAACAAAGTTTGTAGCAATAAAAAAGCCAAAATGACTAGGCTTAGATAAAAAGGTGTAAGAACAATTTATTTTGAGAGCTTAAACGCGTTTCTCGGCCGCAAGCTCCTGGCCATTGCATCAGATATAATGAATTGCACATGTAAGTAAAGAACAGGTTTAAAAAAGGTTCCAGAACATTTCGTTGGTCAAAAATTCGACCAATCCTAGCTTAAGATACAGTGTGTACAAATCTGAAATATAACAGTATCGGAACAAATTACATAGAGATAAAATAATAAGAGCTTCTTAGTTAGGAAATAAAAACATATTGGATGTTAAGGATATTTGTAATTTACATCTAAACGAAAGCTTGGGTACATTTGATCTGTGAAATGTTATCGAACACCGCATAAATAAAAAGATACATTTATGAAGAGTATATAGAGTTTGTATATTTGACATTGTGTTCAATAATGTCTAACGATTTAATAGATATGTGTCAACTGTAAGATTTGGAATAAACTGATAGCAGTGTACATAGTAACTAATCCTTGGTGCTTTAAATAACGGACTAAAATTAAAAAGATACATATATATATAAAAATGCTGAGAGTTTTTTTAGAGATCACGGAAGAATATATAATAATGATAATAATAGGATGTCAAAAGGACAGAAGGTGATATTAAATTTTTTGGGGACCAAGGAAAGTGTAGAATAAAAAGACCACGTTATATGAGGCATTATATGTCATTCTTCACTAGATTGCGTATCGAAATATACTTAGCCATCTGGAGGCCATATTTCTAATTCTCAGTAACGTAACTGATGAATGGATAAAAGCTGTATGTCTCATGTGCGCTGTTAAAAGAAGTCTCCTTTACACATGAAAAAGTTGGATATTATATTATATTAAAAAATTATATAAGTTTTTTAAGGAGAAAAGCGAAGAGGTAGAAAATGCATCGAGGGACCATAAAAGTTGCTTGTAATCATAGGAGACCGACAAAAGGCAATAGATAGTATAAACAAATAGATAGTATACACTAAATATATACATTGTGATCTATGTGTAAATTCGGGATATGTCAGAAAACCTTACATCTTGTATCAAAGATATGCAATAATAAAGGTGTGAAATAAGCTGTAAAAAATGGTAGATGATGAATAAGACTATATAGTAACACAATGAACGTGAAGTGAAAGCTAGACTCGTATATCCATCTGACCAAATTGTAAATAACACTAGAATGGAGACCTATCTAACGTCCGTGAGGGGCAATAGATGATTGGTATAATTAAATTGTGTATTGGAAGGGGAATATTATATGTTATCACAATGATGAACTAAAGAGGGTATAATGGTAATAACAGTATAAACTAGTTGATGTCTGTTTATTCCAAAAGTAAATGTAATATTGGATTGTGGCCAATGTGATTGCAGTGCAGATTCAATATGAAACCTGGCTGGTAGAAATAGCACCATATAATTGGAAATATGAGGATATGAATGGATAGTTATATCATGTAAATATACAAAAAAGTAATCCCTAGAAAAAAGTATGTATATGTCAATAGGGATTGTGAGAATGGAAATATTACTTGAGCTTATGGGAAGTGCTAATATGGAAATAAAGTGAGGCATGAAAAAAGAATTGGACCAAAATAAAAGGGGAGGGGGGGGGTAAGAATGAAAAGATTGGGCATAGTGCTATAGATGACCTTTAGTTGAATGCCGCTAGGTCTAGATTAGAATTGAGACCCAGTGGATGTAAAGTTTTTAGTTTATGAATCCAAAAAGTTTCCCGGATTCTTAGTTGTATGATTCTATTATAATCTGTAGAGGGTGGAATGTAATCAATAGCATAACATCTGAAGATATCAGAGTTACCATTATGTTTGTTCAGACAGTGTTCTGGAATGCTGTGTTTGATCTTTTTCTTATTGCAATTCTTGCAGTTCTGCCAATGTTCACCCCAACGCACTTTGGCTTTTCTGGAGGTGCGGCCTACATACTGGATCCCACAACAGCACTCCAGAACATATACAACGTAAGCAGAGTTACAATTTAAAAACCTAGTAATGTTAAAAACTTCTCAACTGACATAAGACTGAAAAGTCTTTTTTCCGGATGTTATAAATCTGCATGTGTTGCACTTTTTCTGTCCACATTTATATACACCTATTTGTTCCAAAAAGGAGTTGTTGTTTTTTCTTTATTGTCAATTGTGTGTTGGAAATGACGTTTGACCTTCTTGCTTGGTGCTAATTTGATTCTAAGTGTGGGTGCTCTAGTATATACAATCTTTGGATGGTCACTCAAAAGGGTTTTCAAAATGGGGTCCCTCCAAATAATGTGCCAATGTCTGTTTATGGCTCCCTGGATCTGTGTGTAATTTGATTTGTATTGGGTTATAAAAAGTGGTTCTGGGGCGGAGCCGGCTACCAACACAGCCAGACGTGTTCCTGTACAGCTCCGGGCTTTTTGCTATTAATATACGGCTAGATTTAGAGTTTTGTCGGTAAGGACCCGCGTAGCTAACGCTGGCTTTTTTCTGGCCGCACCTTTAAAATAACTCTGGTATTGAGAGTCCACAGAATGGCTGCGTTAGGCTCCAAAAAAGGAGCGTAGAGCATATTTAACGCCACTGCAACTCTCGATACCAGAGTTGCTTACGGACGCGGCCAGCCTAAAAAACGTGCTCGTGCATGATTCCCCCATAGGAAACAATGGGGCTGTTTGAGCTGAAAAAAACCTAACACCTGCAAAAAAGCCGCGTTCAGCTCCTAACGCAGCCCCATTGTTTCCTATGGGGAAACACTTCCTACGTCTGCACCTAACACTCTAACATGTACCCCGAGTCTAAACACCCCTAACCTTACACTTATTAACCCCTATTCTGCCGCCCCCGCTATCGCTGACCCCTGTATATTATTTTTAACCCCTAATCTGCCGCTCCGTAAACCGCCGCTACTTACATTATCCCTATGTACCCCTAATCTGCTGCCCCTAACACCGCCGACCCCTATATTACATTTATTAACCCCTAATCTGCCCCCCACAACGTCGCCTCCACCTGCCTACACTTATTAACCCCTAATCTGCCGACCGGACCGCACTGCTATTATTATAAAGTTATTAACCCCTAATCCGCCTCACTAACCCTATAATAAATAGTATTAACCCCTAATCTGCCCTCCCTAACACCGCCGACACCTAACTTCAATTATTAACCCCTAATCTGCCGACTGGAGCTCACCGCTATTCTAATAAATGTATTAACCCCTAAAGCTAAGTCTAACCCTAACACCCCCCTAAATTAAATATAATTTTAATCTAACTAAATTAATTAACTCTTATTAAATAAATTATTCCTATTTAAAGCTAAATACTTACCTGTAAAATAAATCCTAATATAGCTACAATATAAATTATAATTATATTATAGCTATTTTAGGATTAATATTTATTTTACAGGTAACTTTGTATTTATTTTAACCAGGTACAATAGCTATTAAATAGTTAAGAACTATTTAATAGCTAAAATAGTTAAAATAATTACAAATTTACCTGTAAAATAAATCCTAACCTAAGTTACAATTATACCTTAATCCTTAAACACTACACTATCAATAAATAAATTAAATACAATTCCTACAAATAACTACAATGAAATAAACTAACTAAAGTACAAAAAATAAAAAAGAACTAAGTTACAAAAAATAACAAAATATTTACAAACATAAGAAAAATATTACAACAATTTTAAACTAATTACACCTACTCTAAGCCCCCTAATAAAATAACAAAGCCCCCCAAAATAAAAAAATGCCCTACCCTATTCTAAATTACTAAAGTTCAAAGCTCTTTTACCTTACCATGCCCCAAGAAGTTCAGCTCTTTTGCCTGTAAAAAAAAAAACATACAATAAAACATACAATACCCCCCCCAACATTACAACCCACCACCCACATAACCCTAATCTAACCCAAACCCCCCTTAAATAAACCTAACACTAAGCTCCTGAAGATCTTCCTACCTTATCTTCACCATACCAGGTTCACCGATCGATCCAGAAGAGCTCCTCCGATGTCCTGATCCAAGCCCAAGCGAGGGGCTGAAGAGGTCCATGATCCGGCTGAAGTCTTCATCCAAGCGGGAGCTGAAGAGGTCCATGATCCGGATGAAGTCTTCTATCAACGGCATCTTCAATCTTCTTTCTTCGGGAGCCATCATCTTCCATCCGACGCGGAACATCCTCTTCTCCCGACGTCTACTAGCCGAATGACGGTTCCTTTAAATGACGTCATCCAAGATGGCGTCCCTCGAATTCCGATTGGCTGATAGGATTCTATCAGCCAATCGGAATTAAGGTAGGAATATTCTGATTGGCTAATGGATTCAGCCAATCAGAATCAAGTTCAATCCGATTGGCTGATTCAATCAGCCAATCAGATTGAGCTCGCATTCTATTGGCTGTTCCGATCAGCCAATAGAATGCAAGCTCAATCTGATTGGCTGATCGGATCAGCCAATCGGATTGAACTTGATTCTGATTGGCTGATTCCATCAGCCAATCAGAATATTCCTACCTTAATTCCGATTGGCTGATAGAATCCTATCAGCCAATCGGAATTCGAGGGACGCCATCTTGGATGACGTCATTTAAAGGAACCGTCATTCGGCTAGTAGGCGTCGGGAGAAGAGGATGTTCCGCGTCGGATGGAAGATGATTGCTCCCGAAGAAAGAAGATTGAAGATGCCGTTGATAGAAGACTTGATCCGGATCATGGACCTCTTCAGCTCCCGCTTGGATGAAGACTTCAGCCGGATCATGGACCTCTTCAGCTCCCGCTTGGATGAAGACTTCAGCTGGATCATGGACCTCTTCAGCCCCCCGCTTGGGCTTGGATCAGGACATCGGAGGAGCTCTTCTGGATCGATCGGTGAACCTGGTATGGTGAAGATAAGGTAGGAAGATCTTCAGGGGCTTAGTGTTAGGTTTATTTAAGGGGGGTTTGGGTTAGATTAGGGGTATGTGGGTGGTGGGTTGTAATGTTGGGGGGGGTATTGTATGTTTTTTTTTACAGGCAAAAGAGCTGAACTTCTTGGGGCATGCCCCGCAAAGGGCCCTGTTCAGAGCTGGTAAGGTAAAAGAGCTTTGAACTTTAGTAATTTAGAATAGGGTAGGGCATTTTTTTATTTTGGGGGCTTTGTTATTTTATTAGGGGGCTTAGAGTAGGTGTAATTAGTTTAAAATTGTTGTAATATTTTTCTGATGTTTGTAAATATTTTTTTATTTTTTGTAACTTAGTTCTTTTTATTTTTTGTAGTTTAGTTAGTTTATTTCATTGTAGGAATTGTATTTAATTTATTTATTGATAGTGTAGTGTTAGGTTTAATTGTAACTTAGGTTAGGATTTATTTTACAGGTAATTTTGTAATTATTTTAACTAGGTAGCTATTAAATAGTTCTTAACTATTTAATAGCTATTGTACCTGGTTAAAATAAATACAAAGTTACCTGCAAAATAAATATAAATCCTAAAATAGCTATAATATAATTATAATTTATATTGTAGCTATATTAGGATTTATTTTACAGGTAAGCATTTAGCTTTAAATAGGATTCATTTATTTAATAAGAGTTAATTAATTTCGTTAGATTTAAATTATATTTAAGTTAGGGGGGTGTTAGTGTTAGGATTAGACTTAGCTTTAGGGGTTAATGCATTTATTAGAATAGCAGTGAGCTCCGGTCGGCAGATTAGGGGTTAATATTTGAAGTTAGGTGTCGGCGATGTTAGGGAGGGCAGATTAGGGGTTAATACTATTTATTATAGGGTTAGTGAGGCGGATTAGGGGTTAATAACTTTATTATAATAGCGGTGCGGTCCGGTCGGCAGATTAGGGGTTAATAAGTGTAGGCAGGTGGAGGCGACGTTGAGGGCGACAGATTAGGGGTTAATAAATATAATATAGGGGTCGGCGGTGTTAGGGGCAGCAGATTAGGGGTACATAGCTATAATGTAGGTGGCGGCGCTTTGCGGTCGGCAGATTAGGGGTTAATTATTGTAGGTAGCTGGCGGCGACGTTGTGGGGGGCAGGTTAGGGGTTAATAAATATAATACAGGGGTCGGCGGTGTTAGGGGCAGCAGATTAGGGGTACATAAGTATAACGTAGGTGGCGGTCGGCAGATTAGGGGTTAAAAAAATGTAATCGAGTGGCAGCGATGTGGGGGGACCTCGGTTTAGGGGTGCATAGGTAGTTTATGGGTGTTAGTGTACTTTAGAGCACAGTAGTTAAGAGCTTTATGAACCGGCGTTAGCCCAGAAAGCTCTTAACTCCTGACTTTTTTCTGCGGCTGGAGTTTTGTCATTAGAATTCAAACGCTCACTTCAGACACGACTCTAAATACCAGAGTTAGAAAGATCCCATTGAAAAGATAGGATACTCAAATGACGTAAGGGGATCTGCGGTATGGCAAAGTCGCGGCTGAAAAGTGAGCGTTAGACCCTTTTTTGAGTGACTCCAAATACCGGCGGTAGCCTAAAACCAGCGTTAGGAGCCTCTAACGCTGGTTTTCACGGCTACCCCCAAACTCCAAATCTAGACCATAGTGAATAATTTATATTTAATAAGCCTGAACTTTTATTATTATCTCTTAAAATATAAATACTGGCCAGTTCGAGTTACAGGTGGAGAAAAGAGGACTGTTCTGAGGATATTTCATTAATATTTCCTCTTCAGACATACCACGTGGAGCTGCCGCATATCATACAACCTTTCCTGACTCGGCTAACATGGAGGCTCTGGAGGCTTGGGAGCAATGCATTCATCGACTGTTGGATGAGCATTTTCAGAGTATGACTGAAGACATACTAATGCTCTTAGCTTATCTACCAAAGCAGGAGACCAGGCGCACTAACCCTGTACTAATCGCGCACAACAACATTACTGAGGTGAGACCGGCTGTTCGGAAGCAAGAGAAAGAGACAGCCCCTGCAGCGCAACCACCGGAGCCATGTCAACTTGCAGATCCCATGAGTGCTCTAACCGCTCGGGCCCCAGGGGATGCGGCCGGCCCACGGGGCAAGAGAATCCAAATCGAAACTAAGGATCTGACAGCCAACACGGACCTGCGGGCGGCTCCCAACTTGCGTCCCGCTAAGAGGAAAGTGGCAGCGCTTCTGATGACACTTAGTACCTCCTGTCTCACTGTTAAAGTATTGCCTCTTCTACCCGGAGCTCTCATTCTTATTACAGAGGCAGTTGTTATTTCTTTCCCAGCATGGGGTACATTTAATGTTTCCAGCCCCGATTCTAGAAGGGGAATTGGGTAATGTCCCAGTGTCCCATGCAGCTCCCCACATCGCACTGATGATCTGCTGGCTCGACACTTTGGTATGAAATGGGGACACTAACTGCATACACTCGGCTCTATTTGTGGTCTTAACCTCTGAGATCTCCCTGAGAAGCTTTCACCATTCTGAACATTATACTCCCCGCTACCCAAGATTTACAGAATGCCTTGCTCTAATCTTGACACAAAAATGTTAACTGTGTTAGTATACCGCCCAAATTCTCAGCTCCATTTTATTTTTAGTTGAATTTTTTACATATTTGAACTGTAAGCTTACGTTGTCCTTCTATTTTGTATTGAACTGAGAGACTTTATGGCCTACTGTTTTTACTGCCCTACATGTTGCATTTGAGACTGAGGACCTCTTGGCGTTTATAGATCTCTAAAGTCCCCACTGTTTACTTAAATATTATAGTTCAGGAATGTATATTGAGGATATTGTTTTTTTATTTATGCTTTACTCACCTAACATAGGGTAGAGGATGTGAATTTAAATGCTTAAACCCTATAGTTTCAGCTTAGTATCTGGGATTATAGAATAGCCCACAATTATACATTTTTATATCAGATGGCAAATATTGAGTATGGCAGTCTATCTGTCTAATTTATTTTGTTGGACAAATGACTCACACCACTAGCCAGTATGGATGTCGCTGTTACAGCTGTATTTTTGGAGGAGCCCAGCAATTAGAATTAACACTCTACGCCATGAGGCCTTGTATTTTTAGCTATTTTGGATATAGCTGTTGCAGCTACACTTATAGAGGGAAGCAGTACTTAGAATCAATACTCTACAATATAAAGCCTCTACCAACCTAAGTATGATTTTTGTGTATAGATCTCCATCCCAGTTAAGTCTCAAAGTTCACTCTCAGTTAATTTATCTGGGCATTGTTATCACCCATTATATGCAACTAATAGATATCATGCAACACCTGGCATATTAGTATTAAGCCACTTAAACTGCTCTTATGTTCAAATATATATAACTTCCTCAGGGACTAGATCAGAGACTGCCCAATGCCCAGCCTCCCAGGAGGCCTACCTTACAGAAATACCTAGATTAGCATCGCTATTATCCCCCCTTAATTGAGAAACTGATATCATTTCTGTCCTGCTCCATATCTATAATATTAACAGATATTCCAGACTTCCCTCAATGCCTACTTATATGACTCTTTTAGTCATTGACCCATACAAGCAGCATTGACACATTTTTGTATCTCCCATATCCATTAATGAGTTATATACCTGGGCATATTGCGCTATAATATTGAATCACTACTGTACAGACCCCTCATGTCTCTCTTATTCTATTTTATTAGTACGAGCCTACATTGATTTGTTTATATCTTTAAGTTTTATTTTCTATAGCTGTGCTAGGCTTAGATATGTCCCCCATATATATATGTTCCTGAGAAAACAGGCTCAGTGTTGATTAACACCTCATATGTCTCTGAATGTTTGGGTGTTTCGGTTTATATGTTTCTATGCGTGTATCTGCCTAGTCTACCCAGATTAGCTCTAATGCTTACTCATGTGAGATAATTTGTTAAATTCACCGGCTATGGTAGTAGCTGGTAGTATCCAATAGCCTGTCTGATATTTATCTCACACCTATATAGTTTTGCCAATTATCTAGCATGCCTGATATTCAGATAGCGTTTTTTTTAGCTGTCAAATAGCCTTACAATTACATGTCTAGAAATTTGGTCTACGTAGGCGCATACCATTACTTGCTAAATTAATAAAGGACAAATTATACTAATTCTTATACTTAAAAACCGAGCCAACACATATATATGTTTCCCACCGCTACTTATAACATGGGTAGGAGATATCCTTTATTCTATTTTATTCAAAATCTTAGAGACCCGAAAGAGTCTGCTAGTTTAATATTCTAGTCGGCTCCGCCCTTCCACCTTCCCCCTTACCTTATTCTGAGCGGCTCTGGCCCGCTGCACCACCTTACCTGATCCCCTGCTCACTAGCTAAGCTCATTGTTTATATACATTAAACGAGTTATTATGGAACCATATATTAACTGCCTTTTCTTAGAAGTATCATGCTAGGTTCCCACTGACCCTCTTATACATAAGTTTTTTTTCCTATATGTGGGCTTGCCCCACATTAATTTGCATTATATCTGAGCTTTAGCTACCATAACCTATTCTATATTAAAAACTGAGGTAATTTTCATTTCAACTCAACATTGTGTAAAACTCATCAATGGTTTTCCTATTAAGAATTACCCACAACAAACGATTTATCAGTTAGGTTTACCTTGTAACACAGATCGAAAACTGAATCCTCATTTTACTGTATACCAAAATGTTATCTATGATACTTATGTTGTTGTTTCATACTGTTTGTTCATGGAGATATTTTTTTTACTTAGCACTATTACTCTGCTGACCCATGGAATGTTGAGCTGTTTTCTTTTTCAATTTTTGTATATTTTTGAAACCTCAATAAAAATATATTTGGAAAAAAAAAAAAAGTGGTTCTAAAAATTTGTTCTCGTCTTTGTTTTTGGTCTGTCTGTTCTTGTTTAACAGTTTATCTCTATCTAGATATCTGGCTTTGTTAAGACAATCATCTAACAGATCAGTAGGGTAACCCTTTTCAACAAATCTGTCATATATTATGTAGCTTTGTTCTTCAAATATATTTGGATCTGAGCAGTTACGTTTGATCCTTTCAAATTGACTGTATGGGATGTTGGATAGCCAGTTTTTATGATGGTTACTTGTATAATCTAAATAACTGTTACTGTCAACTTGTTTGATGAAAGTTTTTGAACTGAGATTGCCTTTCAAGTCATCAATGTAACGGCCATAGAACACCAGACTCGCCCCTGCTGAGGAGTTGTAAATATGTGCTTCCTCAAAAACGCCCATAAAAAGATTGGCGAAGCTCGGGGTGAATCTGGTGCCCATGGCCGTTCCCTTGATCTGCAAATAATAAACATCTTGATAAATAAAATAATTATGCTTGAGAATGAACTCAATGCATTCTAAAACAAATTCTCTCTGGATATTTGGCATAAACTGGTCCCGATTAAAAAAAACAGAAATTGCTTGTATACCAAGATGGTGTGCAATATTTGAATATAATGAACTAACGTCACATGTGATCCAAATAAGATCCCCTCTGTGTTTGATATTTCTTAACTTGTTTATTAAATCTGTACTATCTTTGATGTATGATTGCAAACCTAAAACATATTTCTGTAAAATAATATCCACATAATATGATAAATTATAAGTGAGATTGTCAATGCCAGCAATGATGGGGCGACCTGGAGGGTTTATTAAACTTTTGTGAATTTTGGGTAAGTGATAGTAATGAGTCACACTTGGAAAATTTTGTTCGTTCTTATTGAGAATGTTGTTTGTTGCCCCTTTACTAATAAGTGACTGATATGAAGTAAGAAATTGTGTAGTGGGGTTGTATGATAAAACTTTGTAATATTCTGTGTCCTTAAGTATCCTATCTGCCTCTTTAAGATATTCTGATAGGTCTTGAACTATGATGCCTCCCCCCTTGTCAGCATCGCAAATGATGATTTCGGGATTGTTAGAAAGGGAATGTATGGCTTGTTTTTCACTCTGTCTTTTAAAGAAATTTTTCTTGCAATTTTTTCGTTTAATCTTTTCGAAATCCTCCAGAACTAAGTTCTGGAAAACTTCAATGTACTGATTCTGCCCTAAGGGAGAAAAAGATGATTTTTTCTTGACATTAGTGTGTATCATACCCTCATATAAGTGTGTTGTGAAATTTTCTACACTGCTGTATATAGTAGGTACATTGTTCCCATAATCCATAGTGTCTGTAAGAATGCAGACCGTATTTTCGTCTTCTATATTGTGTCTCTTAATGTTCTTTTGTGCAAAGTATTTCTGGAGTGCTAGTTTTCTCGTAAAACTATTGAGATCTACAAAAAGGTTAAAATTATTATGTGGATTCGGTAGAGGCCTTACCACCAAGAAAAAAGAATCACAAAAATTAGAAAAGGGTATCTTCAATTTATTTTCACACAATCTAACTCTCAATGAAAAGAGAGTCTTGAAACAGGGACTCTCTTTTTGTCCACCGAATCCACATAATAATTTTAACCTTTTTGTAGATCTCAATAATTTTACGAGAAAACTAGCACTCCAGAAATACTTTGCACAAAAGAACATTAAGAGACACAATATAGAAGACGCTATGGATTATGGGATTATTGTGAAAAACAAGCCATACATTCCCTTTCTAACAATCCCGAAATCATCATTCGCGATGCTGACAAGGGGGGAGGCATCATAGTTCAAGACCTATCAGAATATCTTAAAGAGGCAGATAGGATACTTAAGGACACAGAATATTACAAAGTTTTATCATACAACCCCACTACACAATTTCTTACTTCATATCAGTCACTTATTAGGAAAGGGGCAACAAACAACATTCTCAATAAGAACGAACAAAATTTTCCAAGTGTGGCTCATTACTATCACTTACCCAAAATTCACAAAAGTTTAATAAACCCTCCAGGTCGCCCCATCATTGCTGGCATTGACAATCTCACTTATAATTTATCATATTATGTGGATATTATTTTACAGAAATATGTTTTAGGTTTGCAATCATACATTAAAGATAGTACAGATTTAATAAACAAGTTAAGAAATATAAAAAACAGAGGGGATCTTATTTGGATCACATGTGACGTTAGTTCATTATATTCAAATATTGCACACCATCTTGGTATACAAGCAATTTCTATTTTTTTTTTAATCGGGACCAGTTTATGCCAAATATCCAGAGAAAATTTGTTTTAGAATGCATTGAGTTCATTCTCAAGCTTAATTATTTTATTTATAAAGATGCTTATTATTTGCAGATCAAGGGAACGGCCATGGGCACCAGATTCGCCCCGAGCTTCGCCAATTTTTTTATGGGCGTTTTTGAGGAAGCACATATTTACAACTCCTCAGCAGGGGCGAGTCTGGTGTTCTATGGCTGTTACATTGATGACTTGATATTTATATGGAATGGCGACCAACCCTCAGCACATACATTTGTAAAATCCATGAATAATAATGACATGGGCCTCACTTTCACAGCAAATATAAATTCAGAAACAATAGACTTCTTGGATCTGACCCTTAGTTGGGATAAAGATGGCAATCTCAGTTCAAAAACTTTCTTCAAACAAGTTGACAGTAACAGTTATTTAGATTATACAAGTAACCATCATAAAAACTGGCTATCCAACATCCCATACAGTCAATTTGAAAGGATCAAACGTAATTCCTCAAATATATTTGAAGAACAAAGCTACATAATATATGACAGATTTGTTGAAAAGGGTTACCCTACTGATCTCTTAGATGATTGTCTTAACAAAGCCAGATATCTAGATAGAGATAAATTGTTAAACAAGAACAGACAGACCAAAAACAAAGACGAGAACAAATTTTTAGAACCACTTTTTATAACCCAATACAATTCAAATTACACACAGATCCTGGGAGCCATAAACAGACATTGGCACATTATTCGGAGGGACCCCATTTTGAAAACCCTTTTGAGTGACCATCCAAAGATTGTATATACTAGAGCACCCACACTTAGAATCAAATTAGCACCAAGCAAGAAGGTCAAACGTCATTTCCAACACACAATTGACAATAAAGAAAAAAACCAACTCCTTTTTGGAACAAATAGGTGTATATAAATGTGGACAGAAAAAGTGCAACACATGCAGATTTATAACATCCGGAAAAAAGACTTTTCAGTCTTATGTCAGTTGAGAAGTTTTTAACATTACTAGGTTTTTAAATTGTAACTCTGCTTACGTTGTATATGTTCTGGAGTGCTGTTGTGGGATCCAGTATGTAGGCCGCACCTCCAGAAAAGCCAAAGTGCGTTGGGGTGAACATTGGCAGAACTGCAAGAATTGCAATAAGAAAAAGATCAAACACAGCATTCCAGAACACTGTCTGAACAAACATAATGGTAACTCTGATATCTTCAGATGTTATGCTATTGATTACATTCCACCCTCTACAGATTATAATAGAATCATACAACTAAGAATCCGGGAAACTTTTTGGATTCATAAACTAAAAACTTTACATCCACTGGGTCTCAATTCTAATCTAGACCTAGCGGCATTCAACTAAAGGTCATCTATAGCACTATGCCCAATCTTTTCATTCTTACCCCCCCCCTCCCCTTTTATTTTGGTCCAATTCTTTTTTCATGCCTCACTTTATTTCCATATTAGCACTTCCCATAAGCTCAAGTAATATTTCCATTCTCACAATCCCTATTGACATATACATACTTTTTTCTAGGGATTACTTTTTTGTATATTTACATGATATAACTATCCATTCATATCCTCATATTTCCAATTATATGGTGCTATTTCTACCAGCCAGGTTTCATATTGAATCTGCACTGCAATCACATTGGCCACAATCCAATATTACATTTACTTTTGGAATAAACAGACATCAACTAGTTTATACTGTTATTACCATTATACCCTCTTTAGTTCATCATTGTGATAACATATAATATTCCCCTTCCAATACACAATTTAATTATACCAATCATCTATTGCCCCTCACGGACGTTAGATAGGTCTCCATTCTAGTGTTATTTACAATTTGGTCAGATGGATATACGAGTCTAGCTTTCACTTCACGTTCATTGTGTTACTATATAGTCTTATTCATCATCTACCATTTTTTACAGCTTATTTCACACCTTTATTATTGCATATCTTTGATACAAGATGTAAGGTTTTCTGACATATCCCGAATTTACACATAGATCACAATGTATATATTTAGTGTATACTATCTATTTGTTTATACTATCTATTGCCTTTTGTCGGTCTCCTATGATTACAAGCAACTTTTATGGTCCCTCGATGCATTTTCTACCTCTTCGCTTTTCTCCTTAAAAAACTTATATAATTTTTTAATATAATATAATATCCAACTTTTTCATGTGTAAAGGAGACTTCTTTTAACAGCGCACATGAGACATACAGCTTTTATCCATTCATCAGTTACGTTACTGAGAATTAGAAATATGGCCTCCAGATGGCTAAGTATATTTCGATACGCAATCTAGTGAAGAATGACATATAATGTCTCATATAACGTGGTCTTTTTATTCTACACTTGCCATGGTCCCAAAAAATTGCGAGCTAAAAATATTATAATTTAATATCACCTTCTGTCCTTTTGACATCCTATTATTATCATTATTATATATTATTCTGTGATCTCTAAAAAACTCTCATCATTTTTATATATATCTCTTTAATTTTAGTCCGTTATTTAAAGCACCAAGGATTAGTTACTATGTACATTGCTATCAGTTTATTCTAAATCTTACAGTTGACACATATCTATTAAATCGTTAGACATTATTGAACACAATGTCAAAATATATACAAACTCTATATACTCTTCATAAATGTATCTTTTTATTTATGCGGTGTTCGATAACATTTCACAGATCAAATGTACCCAAGCTTTCATTTAGATGTAAATTACAAATATCCTTAACATCCAATATGTTTTTATTTCCTAACTAAGAAGCTCTTATTATTTTATCTCTATGTAATTTGTTCCGATACTGTTATATTTCAGATTTGTACACACTGTATCTTAAGCTAGGATTGGTCGAATTTTTGACCAATGAAATGTTCTGGAACCTTTTTTAAACCTGTTCTTTACTTACATGTGCAATTCATTCTATCTGATGAAACGGCCAGGAGCTTGCGGCCGAGAAACGCGTTTAAGCTCTCAAAATAAATTGTTCTTACACCTTTTTATCTAAGCCTAGTCATTTTGGCTTTTTTATTGCTACAAACTTTGTTGCTTTCACAAAAGTTTTCTTTTCCAATATTCCCGTTGAGAGTACTTTTGTGAACATTGGCTCCAAGTGTATGCTGCACGCAGGGAGAGCTGTTTGTTCTGACACAGCACGGCTCCAGACGATCCCTTCCTGACCCGTGTAGGAGAGCCCACATCTGCATCTTCTGGATACCATCCACTTTTCAGCGTACTGACTGCTGTGAAAACGTCAGCCTGCTTATTCGCACTTCTTTTTATAAGAGTGCCAGTACTCTTGTGAGTATATCTACAATTGTTTGTCTCCTGTTGTGACCCCACTTTTTGGAACCTATTTGCACTATGAGGCGCTGTCTTCTTTTGTTCATTTAATAATAAAATGCAGGTGTCGGCGATGTCGGGGGCGGCAGATTAGGGGTTAATAAGTGTAAGATTAGGGGTGTTTAGACTCGGGGTTCATGTTAGGGTGTTAGGTGTAGACATAAAATGTGTTTCCCCATAGAAATCAATGGGGCTGCGTTAGGAGCTGCTTTTTTGCAGGTGTTAGGTTTTTTTTCTGCCGGCTCTGCCCCATTGATTCGTATGGGGAAATCGTGCAAAAAGCACGTTTTGCCAGCTCACCGCTACCGTAAGCAGCACTGGTATTGAGGTGAGAGGTGAAGCTAAATTCTGCTCTACGCTCACCTTTTTGCAGCTAACGCCGGGTTTGTAAAAGCCTGTAATACCATTGTTGTCTGTAAGTGAGCGGTGAGGGAAAACTGTGTGTTAGCCACGCACACCATTACCGACAAAAATTCGTAATCTAGCCGAATGAAAATAACCACAAAATATATCCACTGTAACTAATTTAAAATTAAACAATAGCCCCAAAACTCTACTAAATTTTACACTACAAATCTTATACTTTCCCCTCTATCCTAAACAATTAAATAAAAATAAACAAAAAATTTCACAACACAGATGTATAAAATAGATTTAAAAAACTGCAATGGAGTCTCATTTACATGCTCCATACAGATATAAAAACATAATTTATGTAAGAACTTACCTGATAAATTCATTTCTTTCATATTAGCAAGAGTCCATGAGCTAGTGACGTATGGGATATACATTCCTACCAGGAGGGGCAAAGTTTCCCAAACCTCAAAATGCCTATAAATACACCCCTCACCACACCCACAAATCAGTTTAACGCATAGCCAAGAAGTGGGGTGATAAGAAAAAAGTGCGAAAGCATAAAAAATAAGGAATTGGAATAATTGTGCTTTATACAAAAAAATCATAACCACCACAAAAAAAGGGTGGGCCTCATGGACTCTTGCTAATATGAAAGAAATGAATTTATCAGGTAAGTTCTTACATAAATTATGTTTTCTTTCATGTAATTAGCAAGAGTCCATGAGCTAGTGACGTATGGGATAATGACTACCCAAGATGTGGATCTTCCACGCAAGAGTCACTAGAGAGGGAGGGATAAAATAAAGACAGCCAATTCTGCTGAAAATAATCCACATCCAAAATAAAGTTTAAATCTTATAATGAAAAAAACTGAAATTATAAGCAGAAGAATCAAACTGAAACAGCTGCCTGAAGTACTTTTCTACCAAAAACTGCTTCAGAAGAAGAAAACACATAAAAATGGTAGAATTTAGTAAAAGTATGCAAAGAAGACCAAGTTGCTGCTTTGCAAATCTGATCAACCGAAGCTTCATTCCTAAACGCCCAGGAAGTAGAAACTGACCTAGTAGAATGAGCTGTAATCCTTTGAGGCGGAGTTTTACCCGACTCGACATAAGCATGATGAATTAAAGATTTCAACCAAGATGCCAAAGAAATGGCAGAGGCCTTCTGACCTTTCCTAGAATCGGAAAAGATAACAAATAGACTAGAAGTCTTGCGGAAATTCTTAGTAGCTTCAACATAATATTTCAAAGCTCTAACTACATCCAAAGAATGCAATGATTTCTCCTTAGAATTCTTAGGATTAGGACATAATGAAGGAACCACAATTTCTCTACTAATGTTGTTAGAATTCACAACCTTAGGTAAAAATTTAAAAGAAGTTCGCAACACCGCCTTATCCTGATGAAAAATCAGAAAAGGAGACTCACAAGAAAGAGCAGATAATTCAGAAACTCTTCTGGCAGAAGAGATGGCCAAAAGGAACAAAACTTTCCAAGAAAGTAATTTAATGTCCAATGAATGCATAGGTTCAAACGGAGGAGCTTGAAGAGCCCCCAGAACCAAATTCAAACTCCAAGGAGGAAAAATTGACTTAATGACAGGTTTTATACGAACCAAAGCTTGTACAAAACAATGAATATCAGGAAGATTAGCAATCTTTCTGTGAAAAAGAACAGAAAGAGCAGAGATTTGTCCTTTCAAGGAACTTGCAGACAAACCTTTATCCAAACCATCCTGAAGAAACTGTAAAATTCTCGGAATTCTAAAAGAATGCCAGGAAAAATGATGAGAAAGACACCAAGAAATATAAGTCTTCCAGACTCTATAATATATCTCCCTAGATACAGATTTACGAGCCTGTAACATAGTATTAATCACAGAGTCAGAGAAACCTCTTTGACTAAGAATCAAGCGTTCAATCTCCATACCTTTAAATTTAAGGATTTGAGATCCTGATGGAAAAAAGGACCTTGCGACAGAAGGTCTGGTCTTAACGGAAGAGTCCACGGTTGGCAAGGGGCCATCCGGACAAGATCCGCATACCAAAACCTGTGAGGCCATGCTGGAGCTACCAGCAGAACAAACGAGCATTCCTTCAGAATCTTGGAGATTACTCTTGAAAGGAGAACTAGAGGAGGAAAGATATAGGCAGGATGATACTTCCAAGGAAGTGACAATGCATCCACTGCTTCCGCTTGAGGATCCCTGGATCTGGACAGATACCTGGGAAGTTTCTTGTTTAGATGAGAGGCCATCAGATCTATTTCTGGAAGTCCCCACATTTGAACAATCTGAAGAAATACCTCTGGGTGAAGAGACCATTCGCCCGGATGTAACGTTTGGCGACTGAGATAATCCGCTTCCCAATTGTCTATACCTGGGATATGAACCGCAGAAATTAGACAGGAGCTGGATTCCGCCCATACCAGAATTCGAGATACTTCTTTCATGGCCAGAGGACTGTGAGTCCCTCCTTGATGATTGATGTATGCCACAGTTGTGACATTGTCTGTCTGAAAACAAATGAACGATTCTCTCTTTAGAAGAGGCCAAAACTGAAGAGCTCTGAAAATTGCACGGAGTTCCAAAATATTGATTGGTAATCTCACCTCCTGAGATTCCCAAACCCCTTGTGCTGTCAGAGACCCCCAAACAGCTCCCCAACCTGGCAGACTTGCATCTGTTGAAATTACAGTCCAGGTCGGAAGAACAAAAGAAGCCCCTGAACTAAACGATGGTGGTCTGTCCACCACGTCAGAGAGTGTCGTACAATCGGTTTTAAAGATATTAATTGAGATATCTTTGTGTAATCCCTGCACCACTGGTTCAGCATACAGAGCTGAAGAGGTCGCATGTGAAAACGAGCAAAGGGGATTGCGTCCGATGCAGCAGTCATAAGACCTAGAATTTCCATGCATAAGGCTACCGAAGGGAATGATTGTGATTGAAGGTTTCGACAAGCTGAAATCAATTTTAGACGTCTCTTGTCTGTCAAAGACAGAGTCATGGACGCTGAATCTATCTGGAAACCTAAAAAGGTTACCCTTGTCTGAGGAATCAATGAACTTTTTGGTAAATTGATCCTCCATCCATGAAGAAACAACACAAGTCGATTCGTATGAGATTCTGCTAAATGTGAAGACTGAGCAAGTACCAAGATATCGTCCAAATAAGGAAATACCACAATACCCTGTTCTCTGATTACAGACAGAAGGGCACCGAGAACCTTTGTAAAAATTCCTGGAGCTGTTGCTAGGCCAAACGGCAGAGCCACAAACTGGTAATGCTTGTTTAGGAAAGACAATCTCAGAAACTGAAAGTGATCTGGATGAATCGGAATATGCAGATATGCATCCTGTAAATCTATTGTGGACATATAATGCCCTTGCTGAACAAAAGGCAGGATAGTCCTTATAGTTACCATTTTGAATGTTGATATCCTTACATAACGATTCAATATTTTTAGATCCAGAACTGGTCTGAAGGAATTCTCCTTCTTTGGTACAATGAAGATATTTGAATAAAACCCCAGCCCCTGTTCCAGAACTGGAACTGGCATAATTACTCCAGCCAACTCTAGATCTGAAACACATTTCAGAAATGCTTGAGCCTTCACTGGATTTACTGGGACACGGGAAAGAAAAAATCTCTTTGCAGGAGGCCTTATCTTGAAGCCAATTCTGTACCCTTCTGACACAATGTTTTGAATCCAAAGATTGTGAATTGAATTGATCCAAATTTCTTTGAAAAATCGTAATCTGCCCCCTATCAGCTGGGCTGGAATGAGGGCCGCACCTTCATGTGGACTTGGGAGCTGGCTTTGATTTTCTGAAGGCTTGGATTTATTCCAGACTGGAGATGGTTTCCAAACTGATACCGCTCCTGTGGGTGAAGGATCAGGCTTTTGTTCCTTATTGTGACGAAAGGAACAAAAACGATTATTAGACCTAAATTTACCTTTAGACCTTTTATCCTGTGGTAAAAAAGTTCCTTTCCCTCCAGTAACAGTTGAGATAATAGAATCCAACTGAGAACCAAATAATTTATTACCCTGGAAAGAAAGGGAAAGCAAAGTTGACTTAGAAGACATATCAGCATTCCAAGTTTTAAGCCATAAAGCTCTTCTAGCTAAAATAGCTAGAGACATATACCTGACATCAACTCTAATGATATCAAAGATGGCATCACAAATAAAGTTATTAGCATGTTGAAGAAGATTAACAATGCTATGAGAATTATGATCTGTTACTTGCTGCGCTAAAGCTTCTAACCAAAAAGTTGAAGCTGCAGCAACATCCGCTAAAGATATAGCAGGTATAAGAAGATTACCTGAACATAAATAAGCTTTTCTTAGAAAGGATTCAATCTTCCTATCTAAAGGATCCTTAAAGGAAGTACTATCTGCCGTAGGAATAGTAGTACGTTTAGCAAGAGTAGAGACAGCCCCATCAACTTTAGGGATTTTGTCCCAAAATTCTTATCTGTCAGATGGCACAGGATATAATTGCTTAAAACGTTTAGAAGGAGTAAATGAATTACCCAAATTATTCCATTCCCTGGAGATTACTTCAGAAATAGCATCAGGGACAGGAAAAACTTCTGGAATAACTACAGGAGATTTAAAAACCTTATTTAAACGTTTAGATTTAGTATCAAGAGGACCAGAATCCTCTATTTCTAATGCAATTAAGACTTCTTTAAGCAAGGAACGAATAAATTCCATTTTAAATAAATATGAAGATTTATCAGCATCAACCTCTGAGACAGAATCCTCTGAACCAGAGGAACCATTATCAGAATCAGAATGATGATGTTCATTTAAAAATTCATCTGAAAAATGAGAAGTTTTAAAAGACCTTTTACGTTTACTAGAAGGAGGAATAACAGACATAAGAGTAAAAAGAAATGCCAAGATACAGCGCTACACTACCCTCAGATGAGGGTTGGGTTGCTAAAGATGGTGTCCACGACTAGGAATGTGTATACATCAAGGTTAATATATAATATTGTGTTACACAAAGAATATATATAAAACCATGTAAAAAAGTACTTAAAAGGTAAAAGATTAAAAGCAAAATATATATATATATATATATATATATATATATATATATATATATATATATATATATATATAGGATGTGATATTAAAATGTATTAAACAAACATTTTATTAACATAAACTGACAGTAAAAAATACAGTTAAAAATAGATTCAACAATCTAATGGATTGCCCCATACAATGTCCAAGAAGTTATGTCCTATGTAACATACAAGTGTTTAAGTGCCATACCAAAATGTCCAAAGCAAATGTTCAAGGTTAATATCCAAAAAAATAAAAATAAAAATGATATGTCCAAAGTTGGTGTAAAAATCAAAAAGGTGAAAAAATGTAAAAAATATAAAAAATATATTAAATATTTTTTGAAAAGATGAAAAAATGAATAAAAATATATAAAAAATATATGAGTTGTGATCAGCAACCCATATGGAAGGAATATAATATATGTGATAGTGAATAATTCTCGTGAGGTGTACACCTAAAAAGTGTGTATATAAAAGGGTATATATAAAAGGGTGTGGTAAACAATGTGTCATAAAAAATGTGTCATAAAAAAGGATTCAAAATCCTGGTGAAATAAATAAAGTCCAAATTGCTCCAAAAAAATGTGTATATAATTCCAAGTATTCCAAATGTGAGTGTAGAAAGTGCTGGGTTGATGTTCCTCTTCTTAAAAGGTTATCAAATGTAATGGGATATCCTCCTGTACCTAAAAAAGTGTACAGAAAATAGACATAGTGCAATAAAATCACTTTAGAATGACAACAACAGTATTCTACTCACCAGATATATTCTGAGCTGCAATACCAGTGTATAGCCAACGCGTTTCGGTCCTCAGGGACCTTTCTCAAGACTGGTAGCAGCTGTCTGGCTTCTACACCTTAAGTGTGTTTTGATAGCCAATGGGATGGTTTGTGGAAATTGCGCCTAAAATTCGCGCCAAAAATTTGCGGTAAAAAAAATAATTTTTTTTTTTTTTTTTTTTTCTCATTTAAAATACTTTTCCAGAAATTGATAATTATATTGTCCCCCATTTCTATTATCCGAAAGGGGAAAGAATATATATCATGTGTATTTGCCGGTGGAAGTGCCAACTCATTTTGGCATATTGGGGTTATAGTATATATATGTAATGGCATTGTTCCTTGTAGTTGTGTCATTACATAAAAAACAATCTCTATGTGAATAAGTTTAATTATATAAAAAGATAATAATAAAAAATATATGACATATGAATAAAAATTGGGATTGGTATTGGAAGCTCAGAATGTCTGGTATAGAATAAAAATACAAATATCTGGTATAAAAATAAAAATGCAAATACAATATATAAAAAATGTAAGATACAAATAAGGGCATATGGATATCCATATGTTGTGGGTACAAAATTATAAAACCGTTATGTTGGAGTTATATATTTAATACCTAACATTACGTAAACAGGGGTAGACATTACTTAAAACAGGAGTTGGTATTATATTGCATAGTAGTGTGTTTGGAACCTATTACTGTCAATAATATTTCTATCCTGAGGATCTCAATGTCCTATATAGTTTCAGGAGTCTGCCAATAGGTTTGGGGGTAGCTTATAAGTACAAATATATAAATATCTAAAAAATATAGAAAATTTGTGTAAAAATATTATTATAAAAATATTATGTAAAAAATATATTATGTAAAAAATATATATATTGTAAAAGCTTTTGGAACCTTGATTTTAAAAAAGGTTTTGAACCCCAAAGAAACCTTTTTAAAACTTTTTTTAAAAAACATTTAAAAATTGCTTTGGTTTTAAAATTTCTTTAATTTTTAATTTGATTGGTTGAGAGTGGTGCTTGTGTTTGAAACAGTCTACTTTCTTCCCATCTTTCCATCTTTCCTGATTTTCTGGTGTCTTTTGGAGAGTTGGGAGTGGGAGAGAGTTTGTTTTTTGCTTCTCTTATAATAGGTGGAATATTTCCGTGTTGCTGTTAAGACCTTTGGGAAAGATGCAGTCTAGCAGGAAGATCCACTTTGATTCTACTCTCAGAAGTTGTTTTTCAAAATCCCCTCCTCTCCAATTTTTGGTGGGTCTACTAATGCCCATATATTTGAACGTTTTGTTGCTTCCTTTGTGTTTTTCTTTAAAATGTTTGTATAGTGGAAAATCTTCCTTTCCCCATTTTATCTGTAAAAGATGCTCGCGGATTCTATCTCGCAGTTTCCTAGAGGTTTGCCCTACATATTGTAGTCCACATCCACATTCGATTAGATATATGATGACTGAATCCTGGCATCTGATCAACTCTTTCATATTAAAAGACTCCTGTGTTATATTGGATTTGAATATGCTACTCTTCTTGCCATGTTCGCAAGCCTTGCATGTCAGTCAGGGAAAGAAACCTTTAAGTGGTTTCCCATGTAGATCTTTCATTGTGGTTTTCCTAGTTACTTTGGGGACACTAGGAGCGATCATTGTTTTAATGTTTTTTGTTTTTCTGTAAATGAATGTTGGGGATTCCTTTAGATCTTTCCCAATTATATTGTCCTCTTTCAGAAAGTGCCAGTGCTTCTTTATTATCTTTTCGATTAGAAACCTATTTTCGCTGTATTCAGAGATGAAAGGTACCTGTATGGTAATGTCCCTTTCTGGAGTCTTGTCCTTATTTTTGTATTTCAGCATAGACCCTCTATCCATTTTCTCCACTTCTTCAATCGTTCTGTTTATGGTTTCCACATCGTATCCTCTGTCCACGAATCTTTCTTTTAGGATTTTTGACTGTTCTTTCCATTTTCCTCTGTCCGAACAATTCTTTCTGATCCTCATTAACTGTCCTTTCGGGATGTTTGATTTCCATCTATGGTGGTGACAACTGGTCTGATGGATGTAATTGCTACAGTCCACATCCTTAAAGTACGTAGAAGTAGACACTCTTCCTTCTTTTATCGTTATGTCTAAGTCCAGAAAGTGGATATTTTTCTTACTTATCTCGTGCGTGAATTTCAAGTTCATGGTGTTATTATTCATCACATTAATAGTGTGTTGGAGGTCTTCCACAGAACCTCTCCATATAATGAGGATGTCATCTATGTATCTTTTGTATAGGACCAGGTCTGCGCCTGCTGGGCAGGAGTCCCAAAAGAGGTTCTCCCATTTACCCATGTATAAGTTGGCGTAGCTAGGCGCAAACCTGGTCCCCATAGCTGTTCCGCATATCTGGTTGGAGAACACTCCTCTGTCGTTGAAGTAATTATGGCTGAGGATATAGGAGATACCCTCCACAACAAACTCCCTTTGTTCCTGACTCAATTCTCTGTCCTTTTTCATGAAGTACTCCACTGCTTCTAAACCCAAGTCGTGTGGGATACTCGTATAAAGAGCAGTGACATCGCAGGTAGCTAATATGTATCGGTCGTCCCATTCTAGACTATTGAGTAGGTTCAGGACTTCTGTGGAGTCCTTGAGATAGGAAGGTAGCTGTTGTACATGTTTCTGAAGTCTTCTATCGATGTATTCTGATAGGTTGCAGGTGATGGAGCCAATACCGGATATGATCGGCCTTCCGGGGGGGTTATCCAACCTTTTGTGTATTTTAGGAAGGTAATAGAATACAGGTATCCTTGGATGTTTCATAGATATATACCTGTATTCCTGATTGTTGATAATACCTTTCCTTTTTGCTGACAGAAGTATGGAGTCCAGCTCTTCTTTATATCTTCTTGTGGGATCTGAGTTTAGTACCTCATAAGTCTCAGAATCTCCCAAAATCCTGTCTGATTCTTTGTTGTAATCTATTTTGTTTAGGATTACAATGCCCCCTCCCTTGTCAGCCGATTTTACTACAATGTCTTTGTTGTCTTCTAGACTCTTGATGGTATTTGTTTGTGTCTTAGTCATATTTTGGTGGAACTTCCTAATGTTGTTGTTGTTTAATCTCTTTATGTCATCACATACTACATTTTCAAATGTTTCGATGTGAGGTCCTTTATGTGAAATGGGGAAGAAAGTGGACTTTGGTTTCAGATCTGTGTAGTTAGGTTTATCTTGTGTCTGGTGCCCATTCTCTCTTATATTTATGTTTGTATTGGAATGTGAATTGTTTTTTTCTAATGCAGATTTGCAAAAAAATCTTTTAAGGGTAAGTTTTCTTACCAATTGTTTAACATGTGTATAGGTCTGGAATTTATCCAGACCCCTTGATGGAGCATAGGATAGACCTAAGGCCAATACTTCTTTGTCCTTATGGCTTAGATTTGTGTTGCTCAAATTGTATATCCCTCTATTCTTTAGATCCCTTGAGACATTGTAGTTAGAGCTAGTAGAGGGTAAAGTTATTTGTGCATTTTCGCATCTAGTATGTGCCTGAGGTGTTATTTGAGACTTCTTTTTTAGCCTTATCCCTGCTCTTCTGCCTCTATGGATTTTCTTTTTTGACTTGGAGTTGTGAACTCCTCTACATCTTGTGTTCTGTTTTTTCTCTTTGACTGTTTGTTTCTGTCTAAGAGTGCTGGAGGGCCTTCCCCTAAAAAATGTTGTTGATTATCATGATTTATGGTAGTGCCTGATGATTGAGTGTTCGAATTCCTCAGGGCTGGAGGAGCAGGGCTGTTTAACATATCCATATTTCTCAGATTCTCAAATCTGTTAGTGTTTGGTGTGGGAGTGTCAACCCAAGTATTTCTAGATCTATTGTTGTGAGATTCTCTATGCTGATAGCTCTGATTATCTCCAAAATGTACTTTTGGGTACAATTGTTTGTGTTTGTAACCATAGTTGTCTCTATTCTGGTAGGTATCTCCTCTCTCATAGGATGGGAATCTAGTATGTATTGGGTTGTGAAAATTGGTATGTGATCTACCCCTAAACTCCCCACCTCTTGTTTGTACATGTTGGTATGTCCCCCTGTAGTCTCCTTGTCTGAAGCGATTATCATATCCCTGATATGGGGTCCTATGATAATGTTGGTAACTTCTAAACTGGGGTGGTCTAAAATGTGGTTGTTGTATCTGGCCCCAATCTTCCATTTCTCTAGGTCTAGGATAATCTCTGTAGTTCCTATGATTGTAATTTCTATTATTGTAGCTCCTAGAGTGGTAGAGCCCTCTGTGGTGTTGGTCTCTGGGGTTTTGATGGTTTCTTTCATAGAATGTGTTATTATTCTGATTATAGGGAATAGGTTGATGATTACTATTGTCATTTTGTCCCCATTGGTTGTGTGGGTTTCTGTTCCTTTCTCTATTCCTATTTCCCCTTGGGGCGACTTCGGTCCATTCTTCCTCTTGTGTCTGTGTTGGATTAGTCTCTATATGTGGTTCAGTCCCTAAAGTCGTATCGGACTTTTTTTGAGTGGCTAGGTTTAAGTCTCTATAATATTATATATTAACCTTGATGTATACACATTCCTAGTCGTGGACACCATCTTTAGCAACCCAACCCTCATCTGAGGGTAGTGTAGCGCTGTATCTTGGCATTTCTTTTTACTCTTAACTTTTGGAGTCTGGTTGGGAGACTCCGCCTATATCAGATATAGCTTGTATGGTATTATTGTGGCGCTGATAGATATACATTCATTTGAACTACAAATCCCTCTTTTCCCTACCACTTTCTAACAGCAGCCTAATAAATAACAGTCCATCAGACTTACCTATTACCATTGGTCATAATATATTCACATCTATACATAAACTTATAAAATGGAAGATATTCCATCCACTACAAATAATATTACCACATCTACCATCAGTAGCCTTAGGACAGATATAAATTTTGATATAGTCCAGGCCTTAAATAAGGATGCAAACCATAAAGATGGAGAAGTGGTAGATATAGATGCGACCTTTAAGAACCTAGAGAAACTCTTAGTATCTGAAACTAAATATACTGCTGAGATCTCTTTTTTAAAGAAATGTTTGGAACTGAATATCATTCCAAAGGGTTTAATGATACAGAAGAACTGTTCATTTAATATTGAGAGTCAGGAGTTTGCCAACAGATGGGAAACAGCCATCAAAGAAATCTCACAAAAATTGATGCAGATAATTATAGACTATCGATTATATCTTTTGATAGCCCTAGATAAAAATATAAAGGAGGAAGAAAATAAGATGGAGCACATCAGAGACCTGAGTGTATTTAAAACTAAGCAGGAACAATTATGTTCTAAGATCAAAAAGATTAAAGATGACATCATCTCTAAAAAGACTAAGAAAATCCATAGAGACTTAAACCTAGCCACTCAAAAAAAGTCCGATACGACTTTAGGGACTGAACCACATATAGAGACTAATCCAACACAGACACAAGAGGAAGAATGGACCGAAGTCGCCCCAAGGAGAAATAGGAATAGAGAAAGGAACAGAAACCCACACAACCAATGGGGACAAAATGACAATAGTAATCATCAACCTATTCCCTATAATCAGAATAATAACACATTCTATGAAAGAAACCATCAAAACCCCAGAGACCAACACCACAGAGGGCTCTACCACTCTAGGAGCTACAATAATATAAATTACAATCATAGGAACTACAGATATTATCCTAGACCTAGAGAAATGGAAGATTGGGGCCAGATACAACAACCACATTTTAGACCACCCCAGTTTAGAAGTTACCAACATTATCATAGGACCCCATATCAGGGATATGATAATCGCTTCAGACAAGGAGACTACAGGGGGACATACCAACATGTACAAACAAGAGGTGGGGAGTTTAGGGGTAGATCACCCACCAATTTTCACAACCCAATACATACTAGATTCCCATCCTATGAGAGAGGAGATACCTACCAGAATAGAGACAACTATGGTTACAAACACAAACAATTGTACCCAAAAGTACATTTTGGAGATAATCAGAGCTATCAGCATAGAGAATCTCACAACAATAGATCTAGAAATACTTGGGTTGACACTCCCACACCAAACACTAACAGATTTGAGAATCTGAGAAATATGGATATGTTAAACAGCCCTGCTCCTCCAGCCCTGAGGAATTCGAACACTCAATCATCAGGCACTACCATAAATCATGATAATCAACAACATTTTTTAGGGGAAGGCCCTCCAGCACTCTTAGACAGAAACAAACAGTCAAAGAGAAAAAACAGAACACAAGATGTAGAGGAGTTCACAACTCCAAGTCAAAAAAGAAAATCCATAGAGGCAGAAGAGCAGGGATAAGGCTAAAAAAGAAGTCTCAAATAACACCTCAGGCACATACTAGATGCGAAAATGCACAAATAACTTTAACCTCTACTAGCTCTAACGACAATGTCTCAAGGGATCTAAAGAATAGAGGGATATACAATTTGAGCAACACAAATCTAAGCCATAAGGACAAAGAAGTATTGGCCTTAGGTCTATCCTATGCTCCATCAAGGGGTCTGGATAAATTCCAGACCTATACACATGTTAAACAATTGGTAAGAAAACTTACCCTTAAAAGATTTTTTTGCAAATCTGCATTAGAAAAAACCAATTCACATTCCAATACAAACATAAATATAAGAGAGAATGGGCACCAGACACAAGATAAACCTAACTACACAGATCTGAAACCAAAGTCCACTTTCTTCCCCATTTCACATAAAGGACCTCACATCGAAACATTTGAAAATGTAGTATGTGATGACATAAAGAGATTAAACAACAACAACATTAGGAAGTTCCACCAAAATATGACTAAGACACAAACAAATACCATCAAGAGTCTAGAAGACAACAAAGACATTGTAGTAAAATCCACTGACAAGGAAGGGGGCATTGTAATCCTAAACAAAATAGATTACAACAAAGAATCAGACAGGATTTTGGGAGATTCTGAGACTTATGAGGTACTAAACTCAGATCCCACAAGAAGATATAAAGAAGAGCTGGACTCCATACTTCTGTCAGCAAAAAGGAAAGGTATTATCAACAATCAGGAATACAGGTATATATCTATGAAACATCCAAGGATACCTGTATTCTATTACCTTCCTAAAATACACAAAAGGTTGGATAACCCCCCCGGAAGGCCGATCATATCCGGTATTGGCTCCATCACCTGCAACCTATCAGAATACATCGATATAAGACTTCAGAAACATGTACAACAGCTACCTTCCTATCTCAAGGACTCCACAGAAGTCCTGAACCTACTCAATAGTCTAGAATGGGACGACCGATACATATTAGCTACCTGCGATGTCACTGCTCTTTATACGAGTATCCCACACGACTTGGGTTTAGAAGCAGTGGAGTACTTCATGAAAAAGGACAGAGAATTGAGTCAGGAACAAAGGGAGTTTGTTGTGGAGGGTATCTCCTATATCCTCAGCCATAATTACTTCAACGACAGAGGAGTGTTCTCCAACCAGATATGCGGAACAGCTATGGGGACCAGGTTTGCGCCTAGCTACGCCAACTTATACATGGGTAAATGGGAGAACCTCTTTTGGGACTCCTGCCCAGCAGGCGCAGACCTGGTCCTATACAAAAGATACATAGATGACATCCTCATTATATGGAGAGGTTCTGTGGAAGACCTCCAACACACTATTAATGTGATGAATAATAACACCATGAACTTGAAATTCACGCACGAGATAAGTAAGAAAAATATCCACTTTCTGGACTTAGACATAACGATAAAAGAAGGAAGAGTGTCTACTTCTACGTACTTTAAGGATGTGGACTGTAGCAATTACATCCATCAGACCAGTTGTCACCACCATAGATGGAAATCAAACATCCCGAAAGGACAGTTAATGAGGATCAGAAAGAATTGTTCGGACAGAGGAAAATGGAAAGAACAGTCAAAAATCCTAAAAGAAAGATTCGTGGACAGAGGATACGATGTGGAAACCATAAACAGAACGATTGAAGAAGTGGAGAAAATGGATAGAGGGTCTATGCTGAAATACAAAAATAAGGACAAGACTCCAGAAAGGGACATTACCATACAGGTACCTTTGAATACAGCGAAAATAGGTTTCTAATCGAAAAGATAATAAAGAAGCACTGGCACTTTCTGAAAGAGGACAATATAATTGGGAAAGATCTAAAGGAATCCCCAACATTCATTTACAGAAAAACAAAAAACATTAAAACAATGATCGCTCCTAGTGTCCCCAAAGTAACTAGGAAAACCACAATGAAAGATCTACATGGGAAACCACTTAAAGGTTTCTTTCCCTGCCTGACATGCAAGGCTTGCGAACATGGCAAGAAGAGTAGCATATTCAAATCCAATATAACACAGGAGTCTTTTAATATGAAAGAGTTGATCAGATGCCAGGATTCAGGCATCATATATCTAATCGAATGTGGATGTGGACTACAATATGTATTGCAAACCTCTAGGAAACTGCGAGATAGAATCCGCGAGCATCTTTTACAGATAAAATGGGGAAAGGAAGATTTTCCACTATACAAACATTTTAAAGAAAAACACAAAGGAAGCAACAAAACGTTCAAATATATGGGCATTAGTAGACCCACCAAAAATTGGAGAGGAGGGGATTTTGAAAAACAACTTCTGAGAGTAGAATCAAAGTGGATCTTCCTGCTAGACTGCATCTTTCCCAAAGGTCTTAACAGCAACACGGAAATATTCCACCTATTATAAGAGAAGCAAAAAACAAACTCTCTCCCACTCCCAACTCTCCAAAAGACACCAGAAAATCAGGAAAGATGGAAAGATGGGAAGAAAGTAGACTGTTTCAGACACAAGCACCACTCTCAACCAATCAAATTAAAAATTAAAGAAATTTTAAAACCAAAGCAATTTTTAAATGTTTTTTAAAAAAAGTTTTAAAAAGGTTTCTTTGGGGTTCAAAACCTTTTTTAAAATCAAGGTTCCAAAAGCTTTTACAATATATATATTTTTTACATAATATATTTTTTACATAATATTTTTATAATAATATTTTTACACAAATTTTCTATATTTTTTAGATATTTATATATTTGTACTTATAAGCTACCCCCAAACCTATTGGCAGACTCCTGAAACTATATAGGACATTGAGATCCTCAGGATAGAAATATTATTGACAGTAATAGGTTCCAAACACACTACTATGCAATATAATACCAACTCCTGTTTTAAGTAATGTCTACCCCTGTTTACGTAATGTTAGGTAATAAATATATAACTCCAACATAACGGTTTTATAATTTTGTACCCACAACATATGGATATCCATATGCCCTTATTTGTATCTTACATTTTTTATATATTGTATTTGCATTTTTATTTTTATACCAGATATTTGTATTTTTATTCTATACCAGACATTCTGAGCTTCCAATACCAATCCCAATTTTTATTCATATGTCATATATTTTTTATTATTATCTTTTTATATAATTAAACTTATTCACATAGAGATTGTTTTTTATGTAATGACACAACTACAAGGAACAATGCCATTACATATATTTACACTCATATAGGCAACTTTGCATTTTGCCAAGTCAATATACTATAACCCCAATATGCCAAAATGAGTTGGCACTTCCACCGGCAAATACACATGATATATATTCTTTCCCCTTTCGGATAATAGAAATGGGGGACAATATAATTATCAATTTCTGGAAATGTATTTTAAATGAGAAAAAAAAAAAAAAAAATTATTTTTTTTTACCGCAAATTTTTGGCGCGAATTTTAGGCGCAATTTCCACAAACCATCCCATTGGCTATCAAAACACACTTAAGGTGTAGAAGCCAGACAGCTGCTACCAGTCTTGAGAAAGGTCCCTGAGGACCGAAACGCGTTGGCTATACACTGGTATTGCAGCTCAGAATATATCTGGTGAGTAGAATACTGTTGTTGTCATTCTAAAGTGATTTTATTGCACTATGTCTATTTTCTGTACACTTTTTTAGGTACAGGAGGATATCCCATTACATTTGATAACCTTTTAAGAAGAGGAACATCAACCCAGCACTTTCTACACTCACATTTGGAATACTTGGAATTATATACACATTTTTTTGGAGCAATTTGGACTTTATTTATTTCACCAGGATTTTGAATCCTTTTTTATGACACATTTTTTATGACACATTGTTTACCACACCCTTTTATATATACCCTTTTGTATACACACTTTTTAGGTGTACACCTCACGAGAATTATTCACTATCACATATATTATATTCCTTGCTGATCACAACTCATATATTTTTTATATATTTTTATTCATTTTTTCATCTTTTCAAAAAATATTTAATATATTTTTTATATTTTTTACATTTTTTCACCTTTTTGATTTTTACACCAACTTTGGACATATCATTTTTATTTTTATTTTTTTGGATATTAACCTTGAACATTTGCTTTGGACATTTTGGTATGGCACTTAAACACTTGTATGTTACATAGGACATAACTTCTTGGACATTGTATGGGGCAATCCATTAGATTGTTGAATCTATTTTTAACTGTATTTTTTACTGTCAGTTTATGTTAATAAAATGTTTGTTTAATACATTTTAATATCACATCCTATATATATATATATATATATATATATATATATATATATATATATATATATATATTGTTTTTAATCTTTTACCTTTTAAGTACTTTTTTACATGGTTTTATATATATTCTTTGTGTAACACAATATTATATATTAACCTTGATGTATACACATTCCTAGTCGTGGACACCATCTTTAGCAACCCAACCCTCATCTGAGGGTAGTGTAGCGCTGTATCTTGGCATTTCTTTTTACTCTTAACTTTTGGAGTCTGGTTGGGAGACTCCGCCTATATCAGATATAGCTTGTATGGTATTATTGTGGCGCTGATAGATATACATTCATTTGGAATAACAGACATAGCCTTCTTAATGGATTTAGAAACAAAATCTCTTATATTAACAGGAACACTCTGAGTATTAGATGTTGACGGAACAGCAACAGGTAATGTAACATTACTAAAGGAAATATTATCTGCATTAACAAGTTTGTCATGACATTCATTACAAACAACAGCTGGACGAACAGATACCACAAGTTTGCAGCAGATACACTTAACTTTGGTAGATCCAGCACCAGGCAGCATTTTTCCAGAAGTATCTTCTGACTCAGTGTCAATCTGGGACATCTTGCAATATGTAATAGAAAAAAACAACATATAAAGCAAAATTGATCAAATTCCTTAAATGACAGTTTCAGGAATGGGAAAAAATGCCAGTGAACAAGCTTCTAGCAACCAGAAGCAATAAATAATGAGACTTAAATAATGTGGAGACAATACTGACGCCCATATTTTTTAAGCGCCAAAAAAGACGCCCACATTATTTGGCGCCTAAATGCTTTTGGCGCCAAAAATGACGCCGCATCCGGAACGCCGACACTTTTGGCGCAAAAAAACGTCAAAAAATGACGCAACTTCCGGCGACACGTATGACGGCGGAAACAGAAAAAAAAATTTGCACCAAAAAAGTCTGCGCCAAGAATGACGCAATAAAATGAAGCATTTTCAGCCCCCGCGAGCCTAACAGCCCACAGGGAAAAAAGTCACATTTTAAGGTAAGAAAAAAATTGATTTATTCATATGCATTATCCCAAATATGAAACTGACTGTCTGAAATAAGGAACGTTGAACATCCTGAGTCAAGGCAAATAAATGTTTGAATACATATATTTAGAACTTTATATAAAAGTGCCCAACCATAGCTTAGAGTGTCACAGAAAATAAGACTTACTTACCCCAGGACACTCATCTACATGTAGTAGAAAGCCAAACCAGTACTGAAACGAGAATCAGCAGAGGTAATGGTATATATAAGAGTATATCGTCGATCTGAAAAGGGAGGTAAGAGATGAATCTCTACGACCGATAACAGAGAACCTATGAAATAGACCCCGTAGAAGGAGATCATTGAATTCAAATAGGTAATACTCTCCTCACATCCCTCTGACATTCACTGCACGCTGAGAGGAAAACCGGGCTCCAACATGCTGCGGAGCGCATATCAACGTAGAATCTAGCACAAACTTACTTCACCACCTCCATAGGAGGCAAAGTTTGTAAAACTGATTTGTGGGTGTGGTGAGGGGTGTATTTATAGGCATTTTGAGGTTTGGGAAACTTTGCCCCTCCTGGTAGGAATGTATATCCCATACGTCACTAGCTCATGGACTCTTGCTAATTACATGAAAGAAATGACCAGTGTTAGCTGCTGAGCTTCTGAAGCAACAGTTAGATAACAAACATAATAATACTAACAACAAAAGATTTTTTCCCCTTCCTGCCGTTAGGAAATTCCATGCCATTCTATTGAGCTTTAGCGTCCTCAGGAATACATGGAACGTCCTAATTGTTCGGCTATCCTGAAGCCTTTGCAGCTTCCTGAATGGGATCATGGGCTGTAGGGAGTCATAGACCCTCTCCCCTGACCCGATCCAATCAGTGAAATCACGCGATTGCATTATCGATCATGTGATTTACATTTGTATTTATTTGTTTACAAAAAGGCCAGAAGGGGTTAATTAAGAGTTAATTGCGGCAAATCAATAACACTCACAGTGCAGGCAGCTTGGGTAATCAGAAGCAGAATTAATTTGGATTTTGTCTCATCTGACTATGTAATACATTTAGAGGCTTCTCCTCAAAAATAAAAAAATAAAATATATTAAAACTAATGACTTCTAATTTAATTGGGGGGAGGGGGGGGGGATCCTGCAATAAATTTGTTATTTTATTTGGGGAATATTCATCATTTTTTTTCAATTCCAGGTCCTTTCTGAATAAAACTCAAAAGTTGTTATTTACTTGATATATTTTAAAAGAAGTTGATTAGCGATTCTCTCTCACACTTGTTTTGCTTTCTGATATCAACCTTTCATCTGGACGTCTCAGGAGAATATTTTGTTATAATTAAATTTCATCATTTTTAAGTCACAAATTCTCTTGTCTGAGTATTTTAATCTGAGGGACAGTAAAAGACATAATTACACTTTCCAATTTACTTCTATTATTTAATTTGCTTCCTTCTCTTGTTATCCTTTGCTGAAAGGTTTATCTAGGTAAGCACAAGAGCAGAAAAGAACGCAGGTTCTAGCTGCTGATTGGTGGCTGCATATATTTTCTATTTATATTTAGAATGATGTGGGGACAATGCTATTTTAGAAATACTTTTACTGTTCTTATTTCCTTTTCTAATCATTGATTCAGCCATTTTTAGCAAACGTATTATCATTTTAAAATAATTTCGTGGTGAAACAGATAAACCAATTATTTTGGAAATTTCTGTGAGAGCTTTTTTTAACAAGGTCCATTTATAAATCTGATCATTCTGGTTTGCCTGATTCTCAGCTGAAATAGTTAAAGGACCAGCCAGCACACTAGATTTGCATAATCAACAAATGCAAGATAGCAAGACAATGCAATAGCACTTGGTCTGAACTTCAAATGAATAGTAGATTTTTTTTTTTACAATTTATAAAAGTTATGTCTATTTCCATGTGACAGCCATCAGCCAATCACAAATGCATATATGCTTATTCTGTGATTTCTTGCACATGCTCAGTAAGAGCTGGTGACTCAAAAAGTTTAAAGGATTATTTTCTGTTATAATTTTTAAGCTAAACAACTAACATATTAAAGTTAATAAACATTAATTAAAACCTACTGACCTATATTTTCTCCAAAACGAAGTTTCATAACGTTCTAAAAGTTATATCTTTTATTGGCCGATGATGTCACGTTATCCTGCCCACTATTTTCAGCACTGAGTGTTCAAAATACTTAAAAAACAATAACCTTGTGTTTAAAGCGCCATTTTGAAACCTAGGTATTGTAAACGGATTGGTACAGAGCAAAGGATACCCACGGAGTGGGTTTGGAAAAGAATTAAATTTGCAGACAAGATTTCTGATATACGGTAGAGATATGTTAATGAAATGCTATTGATAAAAAGCGTATTTAGGGTAGTTAGTTAGTAATAGGCATAGAAAATATTTACTTACAGTGGCCCTTTAAATATAAAAAGACTGTGCACATTTTTTAATGGAAGTAAATTGGAAAGTTGTTTAAAATTCCATGCTCTATCTAAATAATGAAAGTGTAATTTTGACTTGAGTGTCCCTTTAATTTATAATAGAAAAACAGCCTACCAAATTCAAAATGGTGGTCAATTTCATCATGTCCAAGAGCACTTAAGATTTCATGTATAAGTTGCTCTTTGGTTCTGAGATCAAAAACAGCATCAGATAGACCAGATTTTAGATTATTATCTATACTGGACATATTATTTTCACATTTATCGTGTTTAGTTAAATTTGGGTGCAATTTATCAAATTGATCGATTTGAATAATAATTTCTACAGGATTACTTTCTCATTTGATCAATTCAAGTTCTTTGCTTAATTCCTGAACCTTTGTTCTAGTCAATAACATAGATACCCTGGTTTCAGATACAGTTAAATCCTTAACATCTATTCTTTGCTGAGTAGAAAGGGGAGCCATTGTCACAGAGATACTATAATTACTATCCGATCTACAAATGTACAACACATATTGCTTGGGCCCCTGTTAGGGCATAATCTTGTTCATGTACAGTTCCTGAAAGAATCTCTTAACATTGTAAATCACCTCAAACCTTTTATGGCTAAATTATAAGAGCCACATTGCTTACTACTCATAAAGCGATTCCCAGAGTCGAATTGTGATGTCACATGTGCAAACAAACAATGTCTTTGACAACATTGGGCTTACCCTGTAGTGGGACCTCAGCTTCCAAGGTGCTCTTATAGTCTATAGTTCACAGAACTTGTGCAGGGAATGTAAACCCAGAGCTTGGTGGTTTTTCCAAGGAGCTTGCAGTGTACTTACAGCCTTATGAGGACGCTCTGTCTTTCGGGAAGCAGAGTAGTCTCGCTGGCGGTCTTCTTGCTCACTGCCCTTCTCACAGAAATATCATTAATATTAGTAGATAACAGAGCACTATACACACCTCTGGCAGTGACAGGGTTAGTACATTATTAGTAGATAACAGAGCACTACACACACCTCTGGCAGTGACAGGGTTAGTACATTATTAGTAGATAACAGAGCACTATACACACCTCTGGCAGTGACAGGGTTAGTACATTATTAGTAGATAACAGAGCACTATACACACCTCTGGCAGTGACAGGGTTAGTACATTATTAGTAGATAACAGAGCACTATACACACCTCTGGCAGTGACAGGGTTAGTACATTATTAGTAGATAACAGAGCACTATACACACCTCTGGCAGTGACAGGGTTAGTAC
>NC_069502.1:22614426-22624893 GCF_027579735.1 Bombina bombina | reverse complement strand
TCTGCACTGTGACTTATAGCTGTGCAGGTAAATACTACATGATAATATAGCACTGTGACTTATAGCTGTGCAGGTAAATACTACATGATAATATAGCACTGTGACTTATAGCTGTGCAGGTAAATACTACATGATAATATAGCACTGTGACTTATAGCTGTGCAGGTAAATACTACATGATAATATAGCACTGTGACTTATAGCTGTGCAGGTAAATACTACATGATAATATAGCACTGTGACTTATAGCTGTGCAGGTAAATACTACATGATAATATAGCACTGTGACTTATAGCTGTGCAGGTAAATACTACATGATAATATAGCACTGTGACTTATAGCTGTGCAGGTAAATACTACATGATAATATAACACTGTGACTTATAGCTGTGCAGGTAAATACTACATGATAATATAACACTGTGACTTATAGCTGTGCAGGTAAATACTACATGATAATATAGCACTGTGACTTATAGCTGTGCAGGTAAATACTACATGATAATATAACACTGTGACTTATAGCTGTGCAGGTAAATACTACATGATAATATAGCACTGTGACTTATAGCTGTGCAGGTAAATACTACATGATAATATAGCACTGTGACTTATAGCTGTGCAGGTAAATACTACATGATAATATAGCACTGTGACTTATAGCTGTGCAGGTAAATACTACATGATAATATAACACTGTGACTTATAGCTGTGCAGGTAAATACTACATGATAATATAGCACTGTGACTTATAGCTGTGCAGGTAAATACTACATGATAATATAGCACTGTGACTTATAGCTGTACAGGTAAATACTACATGATAATATAGCACTGTGTCTTATAGCTGTACAGGTAAATACTACATGATAATATAGCACTGTGACTTATAGCTGTGCAGGTAAATACTACATAATAATATAGCACTGTGACTTATAGCTGTGCAGGTAAATACTACATGATAATATAGCACTGTGACTTATAGCTGTGCAGGTAAATACTACATGATAATATAGCGCTGTGTCTTATAGCTGTACAGGTAAATACTACATGATAATATAGCGCTGTGTCTTATAGCTGTGCAGATAAATACTACATGTGTACGGTAAGTGTACAGGCCTGTTCTATACGCAGGAACAACAGGCGACAAACATCCAGAGTCTGGATTCCTCACAAATGAGATCTTCATGGCGAAATAATACTCTATAGCATACTAGGCCTACGCAGAGGCTACATACAAACATGCGTGTGTTTTTTATACAAAGCACAAATGTGTGTACTCAGAGCAGCCCTCAGAAGAGACCTCTATAGTGTCATATCAGATATGCACTTTATATTATAAAGTGCATATAAGACTTAGGTTCACATCCTCAAACTTATTCTTATAAATGAGGCAGTGTTTTCTAATTTAGCCAAACTGGTTTCATGGATTCAATAAACCCAATTTCAGGAATAAGATTTGATCAGGGTGGTCTTGGCACCTGTACTTTCTGAATGCAATAGGGCTGTTTTGGAAAATGTTGCACAATGGTTTGATTCCGCTATATTAATTTGTCATTACTAGTTTCCTTCATCAAACTGTTAGTGCCACTAATATCACATATGTACTTGGGAAACTTACATGGTTAGGAAACTCAGGGGCCGATTTATGAAAGTGCGAGCGGACATGATACGATGTAGCGTATCATGTCCGCCGCACATCGATAAATGCCAACAGTGTGCACTGTCAGCATTTATCATTGCACAAGCAGTTCAAAGCTCACTCCTACTTAAACGTCTGGGATTACAAAATCACCCACTTATCTAAAAACTTGCAAATTATTTCTGTAAACCTTCTTATGTCCGTTTATTGTTTAAGGGAATTCTGTCTTCTGAGGGAGTATGTGGTGTAGGTAAGGTTCATGGGTCACATATATGATGAAGTCTTTATTATATAAATGTGTCCAAGGCTCTAGGGGCGAGATTACATATGCAGTGCAGGCTTCAGCGTAACTGCTGAAACCCACGCCGCCCGTAATTTCACCTTGCACATCGGGGAATCCGATAAACCCCGCCGGCAGTTCATAAAGTGCTCTAAGTCGGATAAACTAGCGATGTGCAGAAATGTGCGTAAATACAAATTTCTGGGATTTCAGTAGCTCTCATCCTATTGACTGATTTGAATTTGAAGAATCAAATCAGCCAATAGGAATGCAAGGTACCCTATATTTAAATGCGTACCTTGAATTCAATCCTCAGTGTGCGGCAGTGATCGTACGAAGAGGATCTCCACGCTTGATGGCTCCACAGTCGACGTTCTTCTGTTCCGCGCTCATCTCAGCTCTACGACGGCTTGGTCCTGGATGAGGATAAAAGACGTCGCAGAGCTGGAAGAAGATATCACCGCTTGGAAGGCTTTCTCCGCCGGACTTCAGGAACGTTGAGTACCTATTTGGGGGTTAGTTAGGATTTAGCTGAATGTACTTTTAAAGGCAGTAAAAGAGCTGACTGCCCTTTTAAGGGCAATGCCCATACAAATGCCCCTTTAGGGGCAATGATTAGCTTAGGTTTTTTTAGTGTTAGTTTTTTTTATTTTGGGAGGTTTGGTGGGTGGGAGGTTCTACTGTTAGGGGGACTTAGAATTTTTTTAATACAAAAGAGCTGTTTAACTTAGGGCAATGCCCTGCAAAAATCCCTTTTAAGGTCAATTGGTAGTTTAGTATTAGATTAGGGGGTGTTTTTATTTTCGGGGGGGCTTTTTTATTTTCATAGGGATTAGGTTTAATTTTTTTATTTTTGCTAATTTTGTTTATTATTTTCTGTAATGTTAGACTTTTTTATTTTTTTTAATTTTTAAAGTAATGTTAGGTTTTTAATTTTAACTTAGTATTTTTTAATTTATGTAATTGGGGTTAATTTAGGGGGTGTTAGGTTAGAGGGCTTAGTAATTTAATTATTTGCGTTGTGGGGAGTTGGCGGTTTAGGAGTTAATATCTTAATTAGCTTAATTGCTTTGTGGGGTTTGGCAGTTTAGGGGTTATTAGGTTTATTGCGGTGTGGTTGAAAGGCGGATTAGGGGTTAATACATTTATTAGCTTTATTGCGATGTGGGTGGATGGCGGATTAGGGGTTAATACATTTATTAGGTTTATTGCGATGTGGGTAAATGGCGGATTAGGGGTTAATACATTTATTAGGTTTATTGCGATGTGGGTGAATGGCGGATAAGGGGTTAATACATTTATAAGGTTTATTGCGATGTGGGTAAATGGCAGATTAGGGGTTAATACATTTATTAGGTTTGTTGCAATGTGGGTTAATTGCAGATTAGGGGTTAATAGTTTTATTACTTATTGCTGTGGGGGTTGGGGTTGACAGGAAGATATTGCGCATCTGTTAGTTAATATTTTCAGTGAGTTACGGGACTCACATTTTCAGCGCAAGGCTTGCTGCGCCTGCCTACGTGTAGTGAGGTGAAAATGGAGTTAAATTTCTCCATTTTCACTGCGTAAATCCTTGCGCTGAATATGTGATACCGATTTGTGCTGTGGTTCTATGTTAGCTTATGGGAGTAAAAATTGCGGGGACGGGTGAAATATATGCGCTGCATTTATATGCAGCGCCGTATATGTAATAGCAAAACCACATAAAAACGGCGTTGCCGGCTTTTGCGGGCGATGCTGCATAGGTAATCTTGCCCCTGATGTTTGTTATCCAGAGTGAGCTTAGGTAACAATGAAGGAGATATTTGTGTATAGTGTACCCATATAATGTCTGAGGTGGCACACCCAGTGTAATATACATAATAAGTATCTTTCTGCCCAAGTGATGCTGTCATAGGAACTTGCCTACAGAGAAACTGATATTACTTCTTTAAGATGGTAACATGATCACAAGATAAATTTCTTTCTTTTACAAAGATATGACGAGTCCACGGATTTCATCCTTACTTGAGGGATTTATCCTCCTGCTGACAGGAAGTGGCAAAGAGCACCACAGCAGAGCTGTATATATAGCTCCTCCCTTCCCTCCCAATCCAGTCATTCTCTTTGCCTTGTTAGTACTAGGAAGAGGTAAAGTGAGGTGTTAGTTTTACTTTCTTCAATCAAGATTTTTTAATTTTAAAATGGTGCCAGTGAGTACTATTTTTCTCAGGGAGAAAATTGTCAGTTCCTTACTTCCTAAGAGGAGTGGGGACATTTGATTTTCTGAACTGATGTTGATGATCTTAAGAAAGGTTGTCTAAGATCCATGATGGTTCCCACAGCGTCTGAAGGTAGTGAAAGAAAATCTTCAGTGTGGAGAACGATGTCTTACTACAAGCAACTTTGAGGTATGTTCAGTCCTTTTAGTTTCTGGGAGACTTGATGCACAGAACAGGCTGACATATGTACCTTATGGGTAGGGGTAAGCAGTATAGATTATGAGTAATGTGCTAATGTTCCTGGAATCCCTTATTTTTTATTTATATTACAAGGTTGGTAAAATGCACTTTGTTTTATTTTGGGCTTGTTTTTTGACGCTGGGAGTTGCGGTCTTATTTGAGTATACACTGGCCATAGGTGTACTGTGTTTTAGTATAGAGGGCACATGGCTTTTATTTTCGGACATGTTTTGTTTTTGTAAATTAGGACCCATGCGGGTCTTGCTGGAATGACGTCCACGGTGGGCGGGGCCTTGTTTCGTGCGCTCAGACGCGCAGCACAACCAGATCGTGTGGACGTTAGAGTGCTGACCTATTGTGGGGCCTATGTTATCCGGAGTTCTAAGGACCTGACAGGCTTTTCGAGCGGCAGCCGTTTTAATTCTGGGGGCAGGTAGGCGCCACAGCGTGGTGCAGAGGTTTTAAAAAAAGTATTATTTATTTTTGCTAAAGAGGTTATCTTATTGATTTGTCATACTGTGCAAGCTATACAATACTGTTAAAGTGTTTGGGACACTTATAAACATATTTTTATTGCCTTAAAACCGTTTTTGAAATTTTCAGAAAAATAGTTGCACTTTTAAAATTTAAAGGTGCAGAACAGTTTTTTTGCTGCATTATTTTTTGGCTATAATATAATTCAGAGATAAGATTGTTTTATAAACGATTAAAATTGAGATTGCTAATCTGTTTAACATGTCTGGCTCTGAGGAGGAAACTCATTGTTCTATGTGTTTAGATGCCACTGTGGAACCCCCTCTATCTTTTTGTCCCTCATGTACTGAGAGGGCCTTACAATGTAAAGCACAGATTTTAGACATGTTCTTCAACCACGTCTAATTCATTTACTCTGCAGGATATGACTGCAGTTATGTCAACTACCCTTACAGAGGTATTATCTAAGTTGCCAGTGTTACAGGGCAAACGCAGTAGGACAGAAGTCAATGTGAATACTGAGTCCTCTGATGCTTTGTTAGCTATTTCCGATGTACCCTCACAGGGATCTGAATTGGGGGTCAGGGAACTTCTGTCTGAGGGGGAGCTTTTCGATTCAAGAAGTGCATTACCTCAGACGGACTCGGACATCATGTCCTTTAAATTTAAGCTTGAGCACCTCTGTCTGTTACTTAAGGAGGTTTTAGCGACTCTGGATGACTGTGACCCCATTGTGGTCCCCCCAGAGAAATTGTGTAAGATGGACAAATACTTAAGAGGTACGTGCTTACACTGACGTTTTTCCAGTTCCTAAGAGAATCTTGGAGATTATTAAGAGAGAATGGGACAGACCGGGTATCCCGTTTTCACCTCCCAATTTCAAAAAATTGTATCCTATATCTGACACTATTCGGGACTCGTGGCAAACAGTCCCTATGGTGGAAGGAGCTATATCTACACTGGCTAACTATTCCTATTGAGGACAGTTGTGCTTTTAAAGACCCTATGGATAAAAAGTTGGAGGGTCTTGTAAAGAAATTGTTTATTCATCAGGGTTTCCTTTTACAACCAACGGCCTGCATTGTACCAGTTACTACTGCGACGGCCTTCTGGTTTGATGCTTTAGAAAAGTCTCTTAAGACTGAGACTCCTTTGGAGGATATTTTAGACAGAATTAAGGCTCTTAAGCTGGCGAATTCTTTCAGATTGCCAAGCTGGCGGCTAAGAATGCTGGATTTGCCATTTTAGCGCGTAGTGTGTTATGGTTAAAATCTTGGTCTGCTGATGTGTCATCTAAGTCTAAGCTTCTGGCTATCTCTTTCAAAGGGAAAACCCTATTCGGGACTTACTTCAAAGAGATCATTTCTGACATTACGGGAGGTAAGGGTCATCTCCTACCTCAGGATAGATCTGCTAAACTGAGGGGTAAACAGAATAATTTTCTTCCTTTCGGAACTTTAAAGGAGCCCCCTCTTCTTCCTCCAAGCAGGAAGGGAATTTTGCTCAGGCCAAGCCCGTCTGGAGACCCAACCAGGCGTGGAACAAGGGTAAACAACCCAAGAAGCCCGCTGCTGCTACCAAAACAGCATGAAGGGGCTGCCCCCGATCCGGGACCGGATCTAGTAGGGGGCAGACTTTCTCTCTTTGCCCAGGCTTGGTAAGAGATGTTCAGGATCCTTGGACACTGGAAATCGTGTCCTAAGGGTATCTGCTGGAATTCAAAAGTTCTCTCCCAAGGGAGGTTTCTTCTTTCACGATTGTCTGCAAACCAGACAAAAAGAGAGGCGTTCTTACGTTGTGTAAAAGACCTCTCTACTATGGGAGTAATTCGTCCCGTTCCAAGACTGGAACATGGACAATGGTTTTACTCAAATATTTTCATGGTTACCAAAAAGGAGGGCACGTTTCGACCCATTTTAGATCTAAAGAGTCTAAAAAAGTTTCTCAGAGTCCCATCCTTCAAAATTGAGACTATTCGAACAATTCTGCCATTGATCCAGGAGGGACAATATATGACTACCGTGGACTTGAAGGATGCATACCTTCATATTCCCATCCACAAGGATCATCATCAGTACCTAAGGTTTGCCTTCCTGGACAAACATTTTCAGTTCGTGGCTCTTCCCTTCGGGTTGGCAACAGCACCCAGGATCTTCACAAAGGTTCTAGGGTCCCTTCTGGTGGTTCTCAGACTGCGGGGCAGAGCAGTTGCGCCTTACCTAGACGATATTCTGATTCAGGCGTCCACTTATCATCTGACGAAATTTCATACAGACACAGTGTTGTCCTTTCTGAGAACTCACGGATGGAAGGTGAACTTAGAAAAGAGTTCACTAATTCCACGGACAAGGGTTCCCTTCTTGGGAACGCTGATAGATTGTGTAGACATGACGGAGGTCAGAATGTCAAAGATTCTAAAAACATGCCAAGCCTTTCAGTCCAATCCTTGGCCATCTGTGGCTCAGTGTATGGAGGTAATTTGATTGATGGTGGCGGCAATGGACATCATTCCGTTTGCTCGTTTTCATCTCAGACCACAGCAACTGTGCATGCTCCTCCGATAAATCTGGATCAAGAGACCAGAGACTCTCTTCTTTGGTGGTTGTCGCCGGATCATCTGTCCCAAGGGACGTATTTCCGCAGACCCTCGAGGGTGATAGTGACAACGGACACCAGCCTACTAGGCTGGTGTGCAGTCTGGAATTCCCTGAAGACTCAGGGTGTATGGACTCAAGTGGAGTCTCTACTTCCGATCAATATTCTGGAATTGAGAGCAATATTCAATGCACTTCAGGCATGGCCTCAGTTGGCTTCGGCCAAATTCATCAGATTCCAGTCGGACAATATCACGACTGTAGCTTACATCAATCATCAGGGGGAACAAGGAGTTCCTTAGCGATGACAGAAGTATCCAAGATAATTCGGTGGGCGGAGACCCACTCTTGTTATCTGTCAGCAATCTACATCCCAGGAGTGGACAACTGGGAAGCGGATTATACAAGTCGCCAGGCTTTTCATCCGGGGGAGTGGGAACTCCATCCGGAGGTATTTGCCTCACTGATTCTCAGATGGGGCAGACCGGAATTGGATCTGATGGCGTCTCGACAGAATGCCAAGCTCCCAAGATACGGATCCACGCAGAACTTGGTATGCAGATCTAGTGGACATGTCCTCTCTGCCTCCGTGGAAACTCCCAGTGAGACAGGACCTTCTCATTCAAGGTCCTTTCCAACATCCAAATCTAATTTCTCTGCAACTGACTGCTTGGAGATTGAACGCTTGATTTTATCTAAGCGGGTATTCTCTGATGCAGTCATTGATACTTTGATTCAGGCGCGTAAGCCTGTCACTAGAAAGATCTATCATACGATATGGCGTAAATATCTTTTTTTGGTGTGAATCCAAGGGCTACTCATGGAGTAAGGTTAGGATTCCCAAGATTCTGTCTTTTCTTCAAGAAGGATTGGCGAAAGGGTTATCAGCGAGTACCTTAAAGGGACAGATCTCCGCTTTGTCAATTTTACTACACAAACGTTTGGCAGATGTTCCAGACGTTCAGTCTTTTTGTCAGGCTTTAACCAGAATTTAGCCTGTGTTTAGACCAATTGCTCCACCCTGGAGTTTGAATTTAGTTCTTAATGTTCTTCAAGGGGTTTCGTTTGAACCTATGCATTTCATAGATAATAAGCTGCTATCTTGGAAAGTTTTGTTTTTGGTTGCTATTTCTTCTGCTCGTAGAGTTTCTGAGCTTTCAGCATTACAATGTGATTCACCTTATCTTATCTTCCATTCTGATAAGGTGGTTTTACGTGCCAAACCTGGTTTCCTTCCTAAGGTTGTTTCTAATAAGAATATTAATCAGGAAATCGTTGTTCCTTCTTTATGTCCTAATCCTTCTTCTAAGAAGGAGCGTAAGTTACATAACCTGGATGTGGTCCGTGCCTTGAAGTTTTACTTGCAGGCGACTAAAGATTTCCCTCAATCATCTTCATTATTCATTGTTTATTCTGGACAGCTTAGGGGTCAGAAAGCTATGGCTACCTCTCTTTCTTTTTGGCTGAAGAGTATCATTCATCTGGCATATGAGACTGCTGGACAGCAGCCTCCTGAAAGAATTACGGCTCATTCTACTAGGGCTGTGGCTTCCTCATGGGCATTTAAAAATGATGCTTCTGTTGAACAGATTTGCAAGGCTGCAACTTGGTCGTCTCTTCATACTTTTTCCAAATTTGATACTTTTCCTTCTTCTGAGGTTGTTTTTGGGAGAAAGGTTCTTCAAGCAGTGGTGCCTTCCGTTTAGGTTCCTGTCTTGTCCCTCCCTTTCATCCGTGTCCTATAGCTTTGGTATTGGTATCCCACAAGTAAGGATGAAATCCGTGGACTTGTCATATCTTTATAATAGAAAAGAAAATTTATGCTTACCTGATAAATTTATTTCTTTTACGATATGACGAGTCCACGGCCCACCCTGTCATTTTTAAGACAGGTATATATTTATTTTTATTAAACTTCAGTCACCTCTGCACCTTTAGCTTTTCCTTTCTCTTCCTAACTTCGGTCGAATGACTGGATTGGGAGGGAAGGGAGGAGCTATATATACAGCTTTGCCACTTCCTGTCAGCAGGAGGATAAATCCCACAAGTAAGGATGAAATCCGTGGACTCGTCATATCATAAAAGAAATAAATTTATCAGGTATGCATAAATTTTCTTTTTTGCAAACAGTTTATATCTTGCCCATTGTTTTAGACTGTCCATTTCTTGTCATTTTCCTCGTGAGAAGACCATACAGTGACTTACGCTATTAATAATAATGTCAAAACTTGTGACAGAAGATGTATTTCATTGTCATATATTTTATTGTTTAACCGATACCATTATTTTTAAAATGTGAATATTAAACAAAAGAAAACAGCACAAAGAAATTGTAAATAAAATGTAACTAATTCAATATATAAATTCTTTTCATTCTACCTCAATAAATCCCTCATATGTATGATTTTGTAGTTAGACATTTAATATTATTACAAGATGTAAAAATAAATGTTTCCATATACGGTGAGGACTTCTTTCTCCATGACTACGTTTATGGCACATTCCGGGTTTCAAGAGCTATATTTCCCGGAAGCTTTTGCAAGATGCTAAGAAGAAGAAACATCATCACAAAGTTTAAGGGTTTTTCGTTTGTATTCTTTTGTTCAGAAATAAATGTACACAATTACTGCTTCTAAAAGCCAGCTCATGAAAGACAGAGATAGAGGTAAAAATATAGGTAACGGGTCAAGTTGTTAAAGGATTTTCCATGTAAATTATAGTAATAAACACAAACTGGCATTATATAAGTAACGATTTAAGCTTTGAGAGTTTCCTTTACTTGTAGTTTTGTTTCAGTGGTGACAAATGATAAGACTGTGATATTATACAATAACGAGCATGATATAAGTAACAGTCACCGCTCTTGTGAATACTATCGTACCTAGAATGGTGCAAGTCACCAGCCGATTTAGTCATTTCATGAGATCAGTTTAAAAGCTACTTGAGTTTCTGAATGCAAATGAAAAACATGTTTAGATTACAATCATAAGCATTAGTTGTGGCTATAGCTGCAGTATCTGATGAGCTTAGAGAGGT
>NC_069502.1:22564426-22609426 GCF_027579735.1 Bombina bombina | reverse complement strand
CACCACAAAAAAAGGGCGGGCCTCATGGACTCTTGCTAATATGAAAGAAATGAATTTATCAGGTAAGTTCTTACATAAATTATGTTTTCTTTCATGTAATTAGCAAGAGTCCATGAGCTAGTGACGTATGGGATAATGATTACCCAAGATGTGGATCTTTCCACACAAGAGTCACTAGAGAGGGAGGGATAAAATAAAGACAGCCAATTCCTGCTGAAAATAATCCACACCCAAAATAAAGTTTAATGAAAAACATAAGCAGAAGATTCAAACTGAAACCGCTGCCTGAAGTACTTTTCTACCAAAAACTGCTTCAGAAGAAGAAAATACATCAAAATGGTAGAATTTAGTAAAAATATGCAAAGAGGACCAAGTTGCTGCTTTGCAAATCTGATCAATCGAAGCTTCATTCCTAAACGCCCAGGAAGTAGAAACTGACCTAGTAGAATGAGCTGTAATCCTCTGAGGCGGAGTTTTACCCGACTCAACATAGGCAAGATGAATTAAAGATTTCAACCAAGATGCCAAAGAAATGGCAGAAGCTTTCTGGCCTTTTCTAGAACCGGAAAAGATAACAAATAAACTAGAAGTCTTTCGGAAAGACTTAGTAGCTTCAACATAATATTTCAAAGCTCTAACAACATCCAAAGAATGCAACGATTTCTCCTTAGAATTCTTAGGATTAGGACATAATGAAGGAACCACAATTTCTCTACTAATGTTGTTGGAATTCACAACTTTAGGTAAAAATTCAAAAGAAGTTCGCAACACCGCCTTATCCTGATGAAAAATCAGAAAAGGAGACTCACAAGAAAGAGCAGATAATTCAGAAACTCTTCTGGCAGAAGAGATTGCCAAAAGGAACAAAACTTTCCAAGAAAGTAATTTAATGTCCAATGAATGCATAGGTTCAAACGGAGGAGCTTGAAGAGCCCCCAGAACCAAATTCAAACTCCAAGGAGGAGAAATTGACTTAATGACAGGTTTTATACGAACCAAAGCTTGTACAAAACAATGAATATCAGGAAGAATAGCAATCTTTCTGTGAAAAAGAACAGAAAGAGCAGAGATTTGACCTTTCAAGGAACTTGCGGACAAACCCTTATCTAAACCATCCTGAAGAAACTGTAAAATTCTCGGTATTCTAAAAGAATGCCAAGAAAAATGATGAGAAAGACACCAAGAAATATAAGTCTTCCAGACTCTATAATATATCTCCCTTGATACAGATTTATGCGCCTGTAACATAGTATTAATCACAGAGTCAGAGAAACCTCTTTGACCAAGAATCAAGCGTTCAATCTCCATACCTTTAAATTTAAGGATTTCAGATCCTGATGGAAAAAAGGACCTTGCGACAGAAGGTCTGGTCTTAACGGAAGAGTCCACGGTTGGCAAGAGGCCATCCGGACAAGATCCGCATACCAAAACCTGTGAGGCCATGCCGGAGCTACCAGCAGAACAAACGAGCATTCCTTCAGAATCTTGGAGATTACTCTTGGAAGAAGAACTAGAGGCGGAAAGATATAGGCAGGATGATACTTCCAAGGAAGTGATAATGCATCCACTGCCTCCGCCTGAGGATCCCGGGATCTGGACAGATACCTGGGAAGTTTCTTGTTTAGATGAGACGCCATCAGATCTATTTCTGGAAGTTCCCACATTTGAACAATCTGAAGAAATACCTCTGGGTGAAGAGACCATTCGCCCGGATGCAACGTTTGGCGACTGAGATAATCCGCTTCCCAATTGTCTATACCTGGGATATGAACCGCAGAGATTAGACAGGAGCTGGATTCCGCCCAAACCAAAATTCGAGATACTTCTTTCATAGCCAGAGGACTGTGAGTCCCTCCTTGATGATTGATGTATGCCACAGTTGTGACATTGTCTGTCTGAAAACAAATGAACGATTCTCTCTTCAGAAGAGGCCAAAACTGAAGAGCTCTGAAAATTGCACGGAGTTCCAAAATATTGATCGGTAATCTCACCTCCTGAGATTCCCAAACTCCTTGTGCCGTCAGAGATCCCCACACAGCTCCCCAACCTGTGAGACTTGCATCTGTTGAAATTACAGTCCAGGTCGGAAGCACAAAAGAAGCCCCCTGAATTAAACGATGGTGATCTGTCCACCACGTTAGAGAGTGTCGTACAATCGGTTTTAAAGATATTAATTGAGATATCTTTGTGTAATCCTTGCACCATTGATTCAGCATACAGAGCTGAAGAGGTCGCATGTGAAAACGAGCAAAGGGGATCGCGTCCGATGCAGCAGTCATAAGACCTAGAATTTCCATGCATAAGGCTACCGAAGTGAATGATTGTGACTGAAGGTTTCGACAAGCTGAAATCAATTTTAGACGTCTCTTGTCTGTTAAAGACAGAGTCATGGACACTGAATCTATCTGGAAACCCAGAAAGGTTACCCTTGTCTGAGGAATCAATGAACTTTTTGGTAAATTGATCCTCCAACCATGATTTTGAAGAAACAACACAAGTCGATTCGTATGAGATTCTGCTAAATGTAAAGACTGAGCAAGTACCAAGATATCGTCCAAATAAGGAAATACCACAATACCCTGTTCTCTGATTACAGACAGAAGGGCACCGAGAACTTTTGTAAAAATTCTTGGAGCTGTAGCTAGGCCAAACGGCAGAGCCACAAACTGGTAATGCTTGTCCAGAAAAGAGAATCTCAGGAACTGATAATGATCTGGATGAATCGGAATATGCAGATATGCATCCTGTAAATCTATTGTGGACATATAATGCCCTTGCTGAACAAAAGGCAAGATAGTCCTTACAGTTACCATTTTGAACGTTGGTATCCTTACATAACGATTCAATATTTTTAGATCCAGAACTGGTCTGAAGGAATTCTCCTTCTTTGGTACAATGAAGAGATTTGAATAAAACCCCATCCCCTGTTCCGGAACTGGAACTGGCATAATTACTCCAGCCAACTCTAGATCTGAAACACAATTCAGAAATGCTTGAGCTTTCACTGGATTTACTGAAACACGGGAAAGAAAAAATCTCTTTGCAGGAGGTCTCATCTTGAAACCAATTCTGTACCCTTCTGAAACAATGTTCTGAATCCAAAGATTGTGAACAGAATTGATCCAACTTTCTTTGAAAAAACGTAACCTGCCCCCTACCAGCTGAGCTGGAATGAGGGCCGCACCTTCATGTGGACTTAGAAGCAGGCTTTGCCTTTCTAGCAGGCTTGGATTTATTCCAGACTGGAGATGGTTTCCAAATTGAAACTGCTCCTGAGGATGAAGGATCAGGCTTTTGTTCTTTGTTGAAACGAAAGGAACGAAAAACAGAATTTATGCTTACCTGATAAATTACTTTCTCCAACGGTGTGTCCGGTCCACGGCGTCATCCTTACTTGTGGGATATTCTCTTCCCCAACAGGAAATGGCAAAGAGCCCAGCAAAGCTGGTCACATGATCCCTCCTAGGCTCCGCCTACCCCAGTCATTCGACCGACGTACAGGAGGAATATGCATAGGAGAAATCATATGATACCGTGGTGACTGTAGTTAGAGAAAATAATTCATCAGACCTGATTAAAAAACCAGGGTGGGCCGTGGACCGGACACACCGTTGGAGAAAGCAATTTATCAGGTAAGCATAAATTCTGTTTTCTCCAACATAGGTGTGTCCGGTCCACGGCGTCATCCTTACTTGTGGGAACCAATACCAAAGCTTTAGGACACGGATGAAGGGAGGGAGCAAATCAGGTCACCTAAATGGAAGGCACCACGGCTTGCAAAACCTTTCTCCCAAAAATAGCCTCCGAAGAAGCAAAAGTATCAAATTTTATCTGGTCAACAGAAGCCTCGTTCTTGAAGGCCCATGTGGAAGCCACAGCCCTAGTGGAGTGAGCTGTGATTCTTTCAGGAGGCTGCCGTCCGGCAGTCTCATAAGCCAATCGGATAATGCTTTTAAGCCAAAAAGAAAGAGAGGTAGAAGTTGCTTTTTGACCTCTCCTTTTACCAGAATAAACAACAAACAAAGAAGATGTTTGTCTGAAATCCTTAGTAGCCTCTAAATAGAATTTTAGAGCACGGACTACGTCCAAATTGTGTAACAAACGTTCCTTCTTTGAAACTGGATTCGGACACAAAGAAGGTACAACTATCTCCTGGTTAATATTTTTGTTGGAAACAACCTTCGGAAGAAAACCAGGCTTAGTACGCAAAACTACCTTATCTGCATGGAACACCAGATAGGGCGGGGAACACTGCAAAGCAGATAACTCAGAAACTCTTCTAGCAGAAGAAATTGCAACCAAAAACAAAACTTTCCAAGATAATAACTTAATATCTACGGAATGTAAGGGTTCAAACGGAACCCCCTGAAGAACTGAAAGAACTAGATTTAGACTCCAGGGAGGAGTCAAAGGTCTGTAAACAGGCTTGATCCTAACCAGAGCCTGAACAAAAGCTTGAACATCTGGCACAGCTGCCAGATTTTTGTGAAGTAAAACAGATAAAGCAGAGATCTGTCCCTTCAGAGAACTTGCAGATAATCCTTTCTCCAAACCTTCTTGTAGAAAGGATAGAATCTTAGGAATTTTTATCTTGTTCCATGGGAATCCTTTAGATTCACACCAACAGATATATTTTTTCCATATTTTATGGTAAATTTTTCTAGTTACAGGCTTTCTAGCCTGAATAAGAGTATCTATTACAGAATCTGAAAACCCACGCTTTGATAAAATCAAGCGTTCAATCTCCAAGCAGTCAGTTGGAGGGAAACCAGATTCGGATGTTCGAATGGACCCTGAACAAGAAGGTCCTGTCTCAAATGTAGCTTCCATGGTGGAGCCGATGACATATTCACCAGGTCTGCATACCAAGTCCTGCGTGGCAGGTTTCTTGGCCTGCTTACCCTTGTTCCAGCCTTGCATCGGTCTCCAGGCTGGTTTGGGTTGAGAAGTATTACCCTCTTGCTTAGAGGATGTAGAATTTGAGGCTGGTCCGTTTCTGCGAAAGGGACGAAAATTAGGCTTATTTTTAGCCTTAAAAGACCTATCCTGAGGAAGGGCGTGGCCCTTTCCCCCAGTGATGTCTGAAATAATCTCTTTCAAGTCAGGACCCAACAGTGTTTTACCCTTGAAAGGGATGTTAAGCAATTTTGTCTTGGAAGACACATCCGCTGACCAAGACTTTAGCCAAAGCACTCTGCGCGCCACAATAGCAAACCCTGAATTTTTCGCCGCTAATCTAGCTAATTGCAAAGCGGCATCTAAAATAAAAGAGTTAGCCAATTTAAGTGCTTGAACTCTGTCCATAACCTCCTCATACGAAGATTCTTTATTAAGCGACTTTTCTAGTTCTTCAAACCAGAAACACGCTGCTGTAGTGACAGGAACAATGCATGAAATTGGTTGTAGAAGGTAACCTTGCTGAACAAACATCTTTTTAAGCAAACCCTCTAATTTTTTATCCATAGGATCTTTGAAAGCACAACTATCTTCTATAGGGATAGTAGTGCGTTTGTTTAGAGTAGAAACCGCCCCCTCGACCTTGGGGACTGTCTGCCATAAGTCCTTTCTGGGGTCGACCATAGGAAATAATTTCTTAAATATAGGGGGAGGAACAAAAGGTATGCCAGGCCTTTCCCATTCCTTATTTACTATGTCCGCCACCCGCTTGGGTATAGGAAAAGCATCGGGGGGCACCGGGACCTCTAGGAACTTGTCCATCTTACATAATTTCTCTGGAATGACCAAATTGTCACAATCATCCAGAGTAGATAATACCTCCTTAAGCAGTGCGCGGAGATGTTCTAATTTAAATTTAAATGTTACAACATCAGGTTCAGCTTGTTGAGAAATTTTTCCTGAATCTGAAATTTCTCCCTCAGACAAAACCTCCCTCCTGGCCCCTTCAGATTGGTGTGAGGGTATGTCAGAACAATTATCATCAGCGTCCTCTTGCTCTTCAGTGTTTAAAACAGAGCAATCGCGCTTTCTCTGATAAGTAGGCATTTTGGATAAAATGTTTGCAATAGAATTATCCATTACAGCCGTTAATTGTTGCATAGTAATAAGTATTGGCGCACTAGATGTACTAGGGGCCTCTTGTGTGGGCATAACTGGTGTAGACACAGAAGGGGATGATGCAGTACCATGCTTACTCCCCTCATTTGAGGAATCATCTTGGGCAACATCATTATCAGTGGCATCATTGTCCCTACTTTGTTTGGACACTATGTCACAATCATCACATATATTTAAATGGGGAGAAACCTTGGCTTTCAAACATATAGAACATCGTTTATCTGATGGTTCAGACATGTTAAACAGGCTTAAACTTGACAACAAAGCACAAAAAACGTTTTAAAATAAAACCGTTACTGTCACTTTAAATTTTAAACTGAACACACTTTATTACTGAATATGTGAAAAAGTATGAAGGAATTGTTCAAAATTCACCAACATTTCACCACAGTGTCTTAAAGCCTTAAAAGTATTGCACATCAAATTTGAAAGCTTTAACCCTTAAAATAACGGAACCGGAGCCGTTTTTACATTTAACCCCTATACAGTCCCAGGTATCTGCTTTGCTGAGACCCAACCAAGCCCAGAGGGGAATACGATACCAAATGACGCCTTCAATAAGCTTTTTCAGTGGTTCTTAGCTCCTCACACATGCATCTGCATGCCTTGCTCTCCAAAAACAACTGCGCATTAGTGGCGCGAAAATGAGGCTCTGCCTATGACTAGAAAAGGCCCCCAGTGAAAAAGGTGTCCAATACAGTGCCTGCCGTTTTTTTAAAACAATCCCCAAGATTATAAGAACTATTAAGAGTTATAATCTGCCAAATATGCTTAGAAAGTAATCGTTTTAGCCCAGAAAAATGTCTACCAGTCTTTTAAGCCCTTATGAAGCCCTTTATTCTTTTACTTAACTAAGAAAATGGCTTACCGGTTCCCATAGGGAAAATGACAGCCTTCCAGCATTACAAAGTCTTGTTAGAAATGTGGCCAGTCATACCTCAAGCAGCAAAGTCTGCCAACTGTTTCCCCCAACTGAAGTTACTTCATCTCAACAGTCCTGTGTGGAAACAGCCATCGATTTTAGTAACGTTTGCTAAAATCATCTTCCTCTTACAAACAGAAATCTTCATCTCTTTTCTGTTTCAGAGTAAATAGTACATACCAGCACTATTTTAAAATAACAAACACTTGATTGAAGGATAAAAACTACATTTAAACACCAAAAAACTCTTAACCATCTCCGTGGAGATGTTGCCTGTGCAACGGCAAAGAGAATGACTGGGGTAGGCGGAGCCTAGGAGGGATCATGTGACCAGCTTTGCTGGGCTCTTTGCCATTTCCTGTTGGGGAAGAGAATATCCCACAAGTAAGGATGACGCCGTGGACCGGACACACCTATGTTGGAGAAACGATTATTAGCCCTGTTTTTACCCTTAGATTTTTTATCCTGTGGTAAAAAAGTTCCTTTCCCACCAGTAACAGTTGAGATAACATAATTTATGTAAGAACTTACCTGATAAATTCATTTCTTTCATATTAACAAGAGTCCATGAGCTAGTGACGTATGGGATATACATTCCTACCAGGAGGGGCAAAGTTTCCCAAACCTTAAAATGCCTATAAATACACCCCTCACCACACCCACAAATCAGTTTAACGAATAGCCAAGAAGTGGGGTGATAAGAAAAAGTGCGAAGCATATAAAATAAGGAATTGGAATAATTGTGCTTTATACAAAAAAATCATAACCACCACAAAAAAGGGTGGGCCTCATGGACTCTTGTTAATATGAAAGAAATGAATTTATCAGGTAAGTTCTTACATAAATTATGTTTTCTTTCATGCAATTAACAAGAGTCCATGAGCTAGTGACGTATGGGATAATGACTACCCAAGATGTGGATCTTTCCACACAAGAGTCACTAGAGAGGGAGGGATAAAATAAAGACAGCCAATTCCTGCTGAAAATAATCCACACCCAAAATAAAGTTTAACAAAAAACATAAGCAGAAGATTCAAACTGAAACCGCTGCCTGAAGAACTTTTCTACCAAAAACTGCTTCAGAAGAAGAAAATACATCAAAATGGTAGAATTTAGTAAAAGTATGCAAAGAAGACCAAGTTGCTGCTTTGCAGATCTGGTCAACCGAAGCTTCATTCCTAAACGCCCAGGAAGTAGATACTGACCTAGTAGAATGAGCTGTAATTCTTTGAGGCGGAGTTTTACCCGACTCAACATAGGCAAGATGAATTAAAGATTTCAACCAAGATGCCAAAGAAATGGCAGAAGCTTTCTGGCCTTTCCTAGAACCGGAAAAGATAACAAATAGACTAGAAGTCTTACGGAAAGATTTCGTAGCTTCAACATAATATTTCAAAGCTCTAACAACATCCAAAGAATGCAATGATTTCTCCTTAGAATTCTTAGGATTAGGACATAATGAAGGAACCACAATTTCTCTACTAATGTTGTTGGAATTCACAACTTTAGGTAAAAATTCAAAAGAAGTTCGCAACACCGCCTTATCCTGATGAAAAATCAGAAAAGGAGACTCACACGAAAGAGCAGATAATTCAGAAACTCTTCTAGCAGAAGAGATGGCCAAAAGGAACAAAACTTTCCAAGAAAGTAATTTAATGTCCAATGAATGCATAGGTTCAAACGGAGGAGCTTGAAGAGCTCCCAGAACCAAATTCAAACTCCAAGGAGGAGAAATTGACTTAATGACAGGTTTTATACGTACCAAAGCTTGTACAAAACAATGAATATCAGGAAGAATAGCAATCTTTCTGTGAAAAAGAACAGAAAGAGCAGAGATTTGTCCTTTCAAAGAACTTGCGGACAAACCCTTATCCAAACCATCCTGAAGAAATTGTAAAATTCTCGGTATTCTAAAAGAATGCCAAGAAAAATGATGAGAAAGACACCATGAAATATAAGTCTTCCAGACTCTATAATATATCTCTCGAGATACAGATTTACGAGCCTGTAACATAGTATTAATCACGGAGTCAGAGAAACCTCTATGACCAAGAATCAAGCGTTCAATCTCCATACCTTTAAATTTAAGGATTTCAGATCCGGATGGAAAAAAGGACCTTGTGACAGAAGGTCTGGTCTTAACGGAAGAGTCCATGGCTGGCAAGATGCCATCCGGACAAGATCCGCATACCAAAACCTGTGAGGCCATGCCGGAGCTATTAGCAGAACAAACGAGCATTCCCTCAGAATCTTGGAGATTACTCTTGGAAGAAGAACTAGAGGCGGAAAGATATAGGCAGGATGATACTTCCAAGGAAGTGATAATGCATCCACTGCCTCCGCCTGAGGATCCCGGGATCTGGACAGATACCTGGGAAGTTTCTTGTTTAGATGAGAGGCCATCAGATCTATCTCTGGGAGCCCCCACAATTGAACAATCTGAAGAAATACCTCTGGGTGAAGAGACCATTCGCCCGGATGCAACGTTTGGCGACTGAGATAATCCGCTTCCCAATTGTCTACACCTGGGATATGAACCGCAGAGATTAGACAGGAGCTGGATTCCGCCCAAACCAAAATTCGAGATACTTCTTTCATAGCCAGAGGACTGTGAGTCCCTCCTTGATGATTGATGTATGCCACAGTTGTGACATTGTCTGTCTGAAAACAAATGAACGATTCTCTCTTCAGAAAAGGCCAAAACTGAAGAGCTCTGAAAATTGCACGGAGTTCCAAAATATTGATCGGTAATCTCACCTCCTGAGATTCCCAAACTCCTTGTGCCGTCAGAGATCCCCACACAGCTCCCCAACCTGTGAGACTTGCATCTGTTGAAATTACAGTCCAGGACGGAAGAACAAAAGAAGCCCCCTGAATTAAACGATGGTGATTTGTCCACCACGTTAGAGAGTGTCGAACAATCGGTTTAAAAGATATTAATTGAGATATCTTCGTGTAATCCCTGCACCATTGGTTCAGCATACAGAGCTGAAGAGGTCGCATGTGAAAACGAGCAAAGGGGATCGCGTCCGATGCAGCAGTCATAAGACCTAGAATTTCCATGCATAAGGCTACCGAAGGGAATGATTGTGACTGAAGGTTTCGACAAGCTGTAATCAATTTTAGACGTCTCTTGTCTGTTAAAGACAGAGTCATGGACACTGAATCTATCTGGAAACCCAGAAAGGTTACCCTTGTTTGAGGAATCAAAGAACTTTTTGGTAAATTGATCCTCCAACCATGATCTTGAAGAAACAACACAAGTCGATTCGTATGAGACTCTGCTAAATGTAAAGACGGAGCAAGTACCAAGATATCGTCCAAATAAGGAAATACCACAATACCCTGTTCTCTGATTACAGACAGAAGGGCACCGAGAATCTTTGTGAAAATTCTTGGAGCTGTAGCAAGGCCAAACGGTAGAGCCACAAATTGGTAATGCTTGTCTAGAAAAGAGAATCTCAGGAACTGATAATGATCTGGATGAATCGGAATATGCAGATATGCATCCTGTAAATCTATTGTGGACATATAATTCCCTTGCTGAACAAAAGGCAATATAGTCCTTACAGTTACCATCTTGAACGTTGGTATCCTTACATAACGATTCAATAATTTTAGATCCAGAACTGGTCTGAAGGAATTCTCCTTCTTTGGTACAATGAAGAGATTTGAATAAAACCCCATCCCCTGTTCCGGAACTGGAACTGGCATAATTACTCCAGCCAACTCTAGATCTGAAACACAATTCAGAAATGCTTGAGCTTTCACTGGATTTACTGGGACATGGGAAAGAAAAAATCTCTTTGCAGGAGGTCTCATCTTGAAACCAATTCTGTACCCTTCTGAAACAATGTTCTGAATCCAAAGATTGTGAACAGATTTGATCCAAATTTCTTTGAAAAAACGTAACCTGCCCCCTACCAGCTGAACTGGAATGAGGGCCGTACCTTCATGTGAACTTAGAAGCAGGCTTTGCCTTTCTAGCAGGCTTGGATTTATTCCAGACTGGAGATGGTTTCCAAACTGAAACTGCTCCTGAGGACGAAGGATCAGGCTTTTGTTCTTTGTTGAAACGAAAGGAACGAAAACGATTGTTAGCCCTGTTTTTACCTTTAGATTTTTTATCCTGTGGTAAAAAAGTTCCTTTCCCACCAGTAACAGTTGAAATAATAGAATCCAACTGAGAACCAAATAATTTGTTTCCCTGGAAAGAAATGGAAAGTAGAGTTGATTTAGAAGCCATATCAGCATTCCAAGTCTTAAGCCATAAAGCTCTTCTGGCTAAGATAGCCAGAGACATAAATCTAACATCAACTCTAATAATATCAAAAATGGCATCACAGATGAAATTATTAGCATGCTGGAGAAGAATAATAATATCATGAGAATCACGATTTGTTACTTGTTGCGCTAGAGTTTCCAACCAAAAAGTTGAAGCTGCAGCAACATCAGCCAATGATATAGCAGGTCTAAGAAGATTACCTGAACATAGATAAGCTTTTCTTAGAAAAGATTCAATTTTTCTATCTAAAGGATCCTTAAACGAGGTACCATCTGACGTAGGAATGGTAGTACGTTTAGCAAGGGTAGAAATAGCCCCATCAACTTTAGGGATTTTGTCCCAAAATTCTAACCTGTCAGGCGGAACAGGATATAATTGCTTAAAACGTTTAGAAGGAGTAAATGAATTACCCAATTTATCCCATTCCTTAGCAATTACTGCAGAAATAGCATTAGGAACAGGAAAGACTTCTGGAATAACCGCAGGAGCTTTAAAAACCTTATCCAAACGTATAGAATTAGTATCAAGAGGACTAGAATCCTCTATTTCTAAAGCAATTAGTACTTCTTTAAGTAAAGAGCGAATAAATTCCATCTTAAATAAATATGAAGATTTATCAGCATCAATCTCTGAGACAGAATCCTCTGAACTAGAAGAGTCCAAAGAATCAGAATGATGGTGTTCATTTAAAAATTCATCTGTAGAGAGAGAAGATTTAAAAGACTTTTTACGTTTACTAGAAGGAGAAATAACAGACAAAGCCTTCTTTATGGATTCAGAAACAAAATCTCTTATGTTATCAGGAACATTCTGCACCTTAGATGTTGAGGGAACTGCAACAGGCAATGGTACATCACTAAAGGAAATATTATCTGCTTTAACAAGTTTGTCATGACAATTAATACAAACAACAGCTGGAGAAATAGCTACCAAAAGTTTACAGCAGATACACTTAGCTTTGGTAGATCCAGCAGGCAGTGGTTTTCCTGTAGTATCTTCTGGCTCAGATGCAACGTGAGACATCTTGCAATATGTAAGAGAAAAGACAACATATAAAGCAAAATAGATCAAATTCCTTATAAGACAGTTTCAGGAATGGGGAAAAAAATGCCAAACATCAAGCTTCTAGCAACCAGAAGCAAATGAAAATGAGACTGAAATAATGTGGAGACAAAAGCGACGCCCATATTTTTTGGCGCCAAATAAGACGCCCACATTATTTGGCGCCTAAATGCTTTTGGCGCCAAAAATGACGCCACATCCGGAACGCCGACATTTTTGGCGCAAAATAACGTCAAAAAATGACGCAACTTCCGGCGACACGTATGACGCCGGAAACGGAAATGAATTTTTGCGCCAAAAAAATCCGCGCCAAAAATGACGCAATAAAATGAAGCATTTTCAGCCCCCGCGAGCCTAACAGCCCACAGGGAAAAAAGTCAAATTTTTGAGGTAAGACAAAATATGATAATTTAAAGCATAATCCCAAATATGAAACTGACTGTCTGGAAATAAGGAAAGTTGAACATTCTGAGTCAAGGCAAATAAATGTTTGAATACATATATTTAGAACTTTATAAATAAAGTGCCCAACCATAGCTTAGAGTGTCACAGAAAATAAGACTTACTTACCCCAGGACACTCATCTACATGTTTGTAGAAAGCCAAACCAGTACTGAAACGAGAATCAGTAGAGGAAATGGTAAATATAAGAGTATATCGTCGATCTGAAAAGGGAGGTAAGAGATGAATCTCTACGACCGATAACAGAGAACCTTATGAAATAGACCCCGTAGAAGGAGATCACTGCATTCAATAGGCAATACTCTCCTCACATCCCTCTGACATTCACTGCACGCTGAGAGGAAAACCGGGCTCCAACTTGCTGCGGAGCGCATATCAACGTAGAATCTAGCACAAACTTACTTCACCACCTCCCTTGGAGGCAAAGTTTGTAAAACTGATTTGTGGGTGTGGTGAGGGGTGTATTTATAGGCATTTTAAGGTTTGGGAAACTTTGCCCCTCCTGGTAGGAATGTATATCCCATACGTCACTAGCTCATGGACTCTTGTTAATTACATGAAAGAAAATAGAATCCAACTGAGAACCAAATAATTTGTTACCCTGGAAAGAAATGGAAAGTAGAGTTGATTTAGAAGCCATATCAGCATTCCAAGTCTTAAGCCATAAAGCTCTTCTAGCTAAAATAGCTAGAGACATAAACCTGACATCAACTCTGATAATATCAAAATGGCATCACAGATAAAATTATTAGCATGCTGAAGAAGAATAATAATATTATGAGAATCATGATCTGTTACTTGTTGCGCTAAAGTTTCCAACCAAAAAGTTGAAGCTGCAGCAACATCAGCCAATGATATAGCAGGTCTAAGAAGATTACCTGAACACAGATAAGCTTTTCTTAGAAAGGATTCAATTTTCCTATCTAAAGGATCCTTAAACGAAGTACCATCTGCCGTAGGAATAGTAGTACGTTTAGCAAGGGTAGAAATAGCCCCATCAACTCTAGGGATTTTGTCCCAAAATTCTAATCTGTCAGACGGCACAGGATATAATTGCTTAAAACGTTTAGAAGGAGTAAATGAATTACCCAATTTATCCCATTCTTTGGAAATTACCTCAGAAATAGCATTAGGAACAGGAAAAACTTCTGGAATAACCACAGGAGATTTAAATACCTTATCTAAACGTTTAGAATTAGTATCAAGAGGACCAGAATCCTCTATTTCTAAAGCAATTAGTACTTCTTTAAGTAAAGAACGAATAAATTCCATTTTAAATAAATATGAAGATTTATCAGCATCAATCTCTGAGACAGAATCCTCTGAACCAGAAGAGTCATCAGAATCAGAATGATGATGTTCATTTAAAAATTCATCTGTAGGGAGAGAAGTTTTAAAAGATTTTTTATGTTTACTAGAAGGAGAAATAACAGACATAGCCTTCTTGATGGATTCAGAAACAAAATCTCTTATGTTATCAGGAACATTCTGCACCTTAGATGTTGAAGGAACTGCAACAGGCAATGGTACATTACTAAAGGAAATATTATCTGCATTAACAAGTTTGTCATGACAATTAATACAAACAACAGCCGGAGGAATAGCTACCAAAAGTTTACAGCAGATACACTTAGCTTTGGTAGTTCCAGCACTAGACAGCGATTTTCCTGAAGTATCTTCTGACTCAGATGCAACGTGAGACATCTTGCAATATGTAAGAGAAAAAACAACATATAAAGCAAAATTGATCAAATTCCTTAAATGACAGTTTCAGGAATGGGAAAAAATGCCAAAGAACAAGCTTCTAGCAACCAGAAGCAATGAAAAATGAGACTTAAATAATGTGGAGACAAAAGCGACGCCCATATTTTTTTTAGCGCCAAATAAGACGCCCACATTATTTGGCGCCTAAATGCTTTTGGCGCCAAAAATGACGCCACATCCGGAACGCCGACATTTTTGGCGCAAAAGAACGTCAAAAAATGACGCAACTTCCGGCGACACGTATGACGCCGGAAACGGAAAAGATTTTTTGCGCCAAAAAAGTCCGCGCCAAGAATGACGCAATAAAATGAAGCATTTTCAGCCCCCGCGAGCCTAACAGCCCACAGGGAAAAAAAGAGTCAAATTTTTTAAGGTAAGAAAAAATGATTGATTCAAATGCATTATCCCAAATATGAAACTGACTGTCTAAAAATAAGGAATGTTGAACATTCTGAGTCAAGGCAAATAAATGTTTGAATACATATATTTAGAACTTTATAAACAAAGTGCCCAACCATAGCTTAGAGTGTCATAGAAAATAAGATTTACTTACCCCAGGACGCTCATCTACATGTTTGTAGAAAGCCAAACCAGTACTGAAACGAGAATCAGCAGAGGTAATGGTATATAAATAAGAGTATATCGTCGATCTGAAAAGGGAGGTAAGAGATGAATCTCTACGACCGATAACAGAGAACCTATGAAATAGACCCCGTAGAAGGAGATCATTGCATTCAAATAGGCAATACTCTCCTCACATCCCTCTGACATTCACTGCACGCTGAGAGGAAAACCGGGCTCCAACTTGCTGCGGAGCGCATATCAACGTAGAATCTAGGACAAACTTACTTCACCACCTCCATAGGAGGCAAAGTTTGTAAAACTGAATTGTGGGTGTGGTGAGGGGTGTATTTGTAGGCATTTTGAGGTTTGGGAAGCTTTGCCCCTCCTGGTAGGAATGTATATCCCATACGTCACTAGCTCATGGACTCTTGCTAATTACATGAAAGAAATTTACCTGTCAAATTAAAAAAACCAAGTTTAAACAAACAATTAAACTATTATAAATAGTTAACTAATATTAAACTAACTACCAATTAAATAAACTATATTACACATTAAAAAAATCCTAACACTACTATAAAAATTACAAACTAATTACAAAAAATAACACTAAATTATGAAAAATAACAAACGAAATTATCAAAAATAAAAAAGAATTGCACCTAATCTAATAGTCCCATTAAAAAAAAAACACCCCCTAGACTATAATAAAATACCAATAGCACTTAAATGGGCCTTTTCCCTGTAAAAACAAACAAAAAAAAAACAGTAAAACCCACCACCCAACCAACCCCCCAAAATAAAAAAACCTAACTAACAAAAACCTAATCTACCCATTGCGCTGAAAAGGGCATTTGTATGGGCATTGCCATTAAAAGGGCATTTAGCTCTTTTGCATTGCCCTGAAAAGGGAATTTAGCTTGTTTATGAATAGCCCAAACCCTAAACTAAAAAAACAAAACAACCAAAAACCCTTAAAAAAAAAAAAAACTTATCACTAAACCCCAAAGATCCACTTACAGTTTTTGAAGTCCCGCTTGAACGATCTTCATCCAAGCAGCAAGAAGTCTTCATCCAGGCGGCATCTTCTATCTTCATCCCGGCGGTGCGGAGCGGGTCCATCCTGAAGACATCCTCTTCATATGGTTGCCGCCGTATACTGAATCTTCAATGCAAGGCACACAATTCAAAATGACGTCCCTTGCATTCCTATTGGCTGATTTGATTTTGGAAATTAAAATCAGCCAATCGGATGAGAGCTTCTGAAATCCTATTGGCTGTTCAAATCAACCAATAGGATGAGAGCTACTGAAATTCTATTGGCTGATTTGAATTTCCAAAATCAAATCAGCCAATAGGAATGCAATAGACGCCATTTTGAATCGCATACCTTGCATTGAAGATTCAGTATACAGCGGCGACCGTATAAAGAGGGTGCTCCGCGCCGCATGTCTTCAGGATGGACCCGCCTGTGCCGCCAGGATGAAGATAGAAGATGCCACCTGGATGAAGTTAGAAGAGGCCATCTGGATGAAGACTTCTCGCCGTCTGGATGAGAACTTCTCACCGCCTGGATGAAGATAGAAGAGGCCGTCTGGAGGAAGACTACTTTGCCGCCTGGATGAAGATCATTCAAGCAGGACTTCAAAAACTAAGTGGATCTTTGGAGGTTAGTCATAGGTTTTTTAAGAGTTTTGGGTGGGTTTATTTTTTAGTTTAGGGTTTGGGCTATCCGTAAACAAGCTAAATGCCCTTTTCAGGGCAATGCAAAAGAGCTAAATGCCCTTTTAAGGGCAATGCCTATACAAATGCCCTTTTCAAGGCAATGGGTAGCTTAGGTTTTTTAGATAGTCTTTATTTTATTTTGTGGGTTTGGGGGGGTGGAGGTTTGTAATGTAAGTGGGTCGTTGTATTTTTTTCCAGGTAAAAGAGCTGTTTAACTTAGGGCAATGCCCCACAAAAGGCCCTTTTAAGGGCTATTGGTAGTTTATAGAATAATAGAATAGTAGAATAATAGAAGGAGATAAGCAGATTGCAGACTGTCTCAATGATTACTTCTGTTCTGTTTTCACTAAAGATTGTGAAGATACAATGTCTACATTAAGGGATGCTACGCAAAATAGAAACACGCTTAACAGTAATCTTTTTACAGAGGATGAGGTTTTGTTAGCATTATCAAAAATAAATGTTACAAAGGCCGTGGGTCCTGATAATATTCATCCAAGGGTTTTAAAAGAACTTTGAACAGTGCTAACTGTCCCATTAACTGATCTGTTTAATCAGTCACTATTAACAGGAGCTGTCCCAGATGATTGGAGAATAGCAAATGTAATACCTCTTCATAAAAAGGGCAGTAGAGAAGAATCTGGCAACTACAGGCCAGTTAGTTTAACTTCAGTAGTAGGGAAATTAATGGAAAGCCTCTTAAAAGAAAGAATTATGACTTACATAAAGACAAACAATTTAGAGGCCCAAAATCAGCATGGTTTTACTTCAGGGAGATCATGTCAGACTAATCTAATTGACTTCTTTGATTATGTAACAAAAGTATTAGACAAGGGAGGAGCAGTTGATGTAGCATATCTAGATTTCAGCAAAGCATTTGACACCGTCCCACACAATAAACTTATTCACAAACTATCTCTCCTTGGTCTAGATTCAAAAATTGTGAACTGGGTGGAATGCTGGCTTAAGGACAGAAAACAAAGTGTCTTAGTAAATGGAGTTCATTCAGCAGAGGGGGCTGTTACTAGTGGTGTTCCTCAGGGGTCAGTTCTGGGGCCTGTTTTGTTTAACATATTTATCTGCGATATCAGCAAAGGGCTACAGGGGAAAGTATGTCTCTTTGCAGATGATACAAAAATTTGCAACAGAGTGGATGTTCCAGGGGGGGTAGACAAAATGAGAAGTGATATACAACAATTGGAGGATTGGACAAACGACTGGGATCTAAAGTTTAACACAGCAAAGTGTAAAATAATGCATTTAGGGAAGAAAAATCCAAATGTTAATTACAGACTCAATGACACTTTACTGACTGTTACAGAAGAGGAACAGGACTTGGGAATTATTATTTCAGATGATTTAAAACTTAGTAAACAATGTAGTAATGCAGCGAGTAAGGCTAGCAGAATGCTTGGATGTATTGGTAGAGGTATTTGCAGCAGAAATAGTAAGGTTCTTATGCCACTTTATAGATCATTAGTTAGGCCTCATCTTGAGTATTGTGTGCAGTTCTGGAGGCCATATCTTCAGAAGGATATTAACAAACTTGAATCTGTGCAAAGGAGGGCTACCAAAATGGTACATGGTCTAAAAAATAAAACTTACCAGGATAGGCTCAATGACCTAAATATGTATAGCTTAGAGGAGAGAAGGGAAAGAGGTGATATGATAGCAACGTTCAAGTAAATTAAAGGGTTTAGTAAAACTGAGGCTGTGGGTATTTTACATAAAATGGAAAATTCAAGAACAAGGGGTCATGAGCTCAAGCTAAAGGGTAGTAGATTCAGGAGTAATTTGAGGAAGCACTTCTTTACAGAAAGAGTGATTGATTTATGGAATAAACTTCCTCAAGAGGTAGTAGCAACAAACACTGTGGGGGACTTTAAAAATGCATGGGACAAGCATAGGGCTATCCTACGAACTAGATAAGTTTATACTGTTAGGTAAGGTCGGGCAGACTTGCTGGGCCTATGGCTCTTATCTGCCGTCAATATCTATGTTATTCTAGATTAGGTTTTTTATTTTGGGTTGTTTTTTTTTTTTTAAATGGAATAAGAAAAAGGAATAATTTTTATTATTTTTGATAATTTATTATTTTGTGTAAAGTATTTTTTTCATTTTGGGGTGGGTTTTTTATTTTTAGATTAGGGCTTGAGCATTTCATAAACGAGCTGAATGCCCTTTTAAGTGCAGGAAAAAGAGATAACTGCCCTTTTAAGGGCAATGGGTAGATTAGGTTATACTTTTTTTTTTTATTTTGTGGGTTTGGGGAGTGGGGGTGTGACGAGACCAATCTCGCTTGATTTTCCCCTGCAGGGAAACGAAGGCCGGGTCGTTCTGTGCTTGCCCTATTTGAACAGTAATACCCCAGATAGCTATGCCATGGAGCCCATTCGTATAACAAAAGACTATGTGAAAGACTTTGGCTCCATGGCAATTGAACTGTATGTGTGTGACCTGAGTGCCATTCAGTAATAATGTGCGCTCAGATCTAGGCTATCTGAGGATTTGTTGAATGTACCTGTTTTATGCAATAGCTGCACAGTTATATATTTTTATGTATATTATTGTCTTTTGCTACCATGTGTTCAATGGAGTTTTGCCTCTGTCCTTGGAGATAATTGGATTACTTCCCAATTATCTCCAGGATAGAAGACTCTGTGGAACTGGTTTTGGGCAGAAAAGCAATGCTTCATTTGGTCACAAAGGGAACTGTAATTCTCTGCCTGTGATAATTACATTAACCCATTGTGTAAGGTAATTGTATCACAGGCAGATGGGAGGATTTTGTAACCCATTGTGTAAGGTAATTGTATCACAGGCAGAGGGGAGGATTTTGTAACCCATTGTGTAAGGTAATTGTATCACAGGCAGAGGGGAGGATTTTGTAACCCATTGTGTAAGGTAATTGTATCACAGGCAGAGGGGAGGATTTTGTAACCCATTGTGTAAGGTAATTGTATCACAGGCAGAGGGGAGGATTTTGTAACCCATTGTGTAAGGTAATTGTATCACAGGCAGAGGGGAGGATTTTGTAACCCATTGTGTAAGGTAATTGTATCACAGGCAGAGGGGAGGATTTTGTAACCCATTGTGTAAGGTAATTGTATCACAGGCAGAGGGGAGGATTTTGTATCCCATTCTGTAAGGTAATTGTATCACAGGCAGAGGGGAGGATTTTGTAACCCATTGTGTAAGGTAATTGTATCACAGGCAGAGGGGAGGATTTTGTAACCCATTGTGTATGGTAATTGTATCACAGGCAGAGGGGAGGATTTTGTATCCCATTCTGTAAGGTAATTGTATCACAGGCAGAGGGGAGGATTTTGTAACCCATTGTGTATGGTAATTGTATCACAGGCAGAGGGGAGGATTTTGTGACCCATTGTGTAAGGTATTTGTATTACAGGCAGAGGGGATGATTTTGTGTGGGAGTATCTGAGAGTATTGTATGTGTTTATTGGTTGTTTTACAAAACCCTGTGGGTGGTACTAATGTGTAAGACGAGGAACAGGACTTGGGAATTATTATTTCAGATGATTTAAAACTTAGTAAACAATGTAGTAATGCAGCGAGTAAGGCTAGCAGAATGCTTGGATGTATTGGTAGAGGTATTTGCAGCAGAAATAGTAAGGTTCTTATGCCACTTTATAGATCATTAGTTAGGCCTCATCTTGAGTATTGTGTGCAGTTCTGGAGACCATATCTTCAGAAGGATATTAACAAACTTGAATCTGTGCAAAGGAGGGCTACCAAAATGGTACATGGTCTAAAAAATAAAACTTACCAGGATAGGCTCAATGACCTAAATATGTATAGCTTAGAGGAGAGAAGGGAAAGAGGTGATATGATAGCAACTTTCAAGTACATTAAAGGGTTTAGTAAAACTGAGGCTGTGGGTATTTTACATAAAATGGAAAATTCAAGAACAAGGGGTCATGAGCTCAAGCTAAAGGGTAGTAGATTCAGAAGTAATTTGAGGAAGCACTTCTTTACAGAAAGAGTGATTGATTTATGGAATAAACTTCCTCAAGAGGTAGTAGCAACAAACACTGTGGGGGACTTTAAAAATGCATGGGACAAGCATAGGGCTATCCTACGAACTAGATAAGTTTATACTGTTAGGTAAGGTCGGGCAGACTTGCTGGGCCTATGGCTCTTATCTGCCGTCAATATCTATGTTTCTATGTGTATATAAGAACAATAAACCCACAGCTCTGACTGTTCACTGCTTGACCCTCAACACAGAGCTTTGTCTCGTTCTTGGGGGGGATTTACTGTATGCTGTTAGAGACTGATTGCCAGGAGTGTAAGCCGCTGGGGTGCTTTTCCTGTTCAGCTGCTAGCAGCTATTCGTGAGGTTCCGATTCGGGAGTTTGGTGTTCTGCGGTAGCTGCCTGTGTCTCTGGAAGGGAAGATCTACTAAACGGCGGTTTAACCCTTTTATGCCTGGGGGTGCCGTTACAGGGTTTTTTTATACTGTTAGGGGTGTTTGTTTTTCTTTTGTAGCAAAAGAGCTGTTAACTTTGAGACAATGCCCTACAAAAGGCCCTTGTAAGGCAGGTTAGGTTTTATTTTACAGGTAACTTTGTATTTACTATAACTAGGTAGTTAGTTAATCGTTAATAACTATTTACGAACTAGTCTACCTAGTTAATATAAATAGAAACTTACCTGTGAAATAAAAATAAATCTAAGGAGACGATGACATCCCCACCAGATCCACAGACCACATCCTCCGCGGCCACAACAGAACAATCCGAATAGTTGAGGCTTGCTCCTGCTTGATGCGGGCCACTTCTCGAGGTAGAAGTGGTAACAGTGGAAATATGTAGACTAGATGGAATCCCCAAGGCACTGCTAAGGCATCTATCAGTTCTGCCTGGGGATCCCTGGACTGTGACCAGTATTTGAGTAGTTTGAAGTTGAGTCTGGATGCCATGACATCTATTTCCGGAGTTCCCCATCTGATGCAAATCTTTGCAAACCATTCCCCCGGATGAAACTGCTGCTGAGAAAATCCGCTTCCCAGTTGTCCACAACGGGGATGTGGATCGCTGAAAGTGAGCAGTTGTGGGTCTCCACCCACTCCAGAATCCGAGAGATACTTCCCTCATGGCTAGGGAGCTTCTCGTTCCCCCTAATGGTTGATGTAAGCCACCGAGGTAATGTTGTCCTACTGTAATCTGATGAACTGGGACAAACCCAGGAGGGGCCAAGCCCTCAGAGCGTTGAAGATCGCTCGAAGTTCCAGGATGTTGATCGGAAGAAACAACTCCTCCCGATTCCACCTGCCTCGTGCCTTCCTGGCACCCCAAACAGCTCCCCATCCTGAGAGGCTCGAGTCCATAGTCACAATCTCCCAGGATGGTCTCAGGAAGGATGTCCCCTAGGACAGCTGATCTGGACGGAGCCACCAAGAGAGGGATTCCCTTGACCGGATGTCCAGAGAGATCTGTTGGGATAGATCCGAGTAATCACCGTTCCATTGCCTCAGCATGCACAACTGAAGAGGTTGTAGATAGAACCTTACATCTATACTGGATACCATGAGCCTAATCACTTCCATACACCGGGCCACAGATGGCCTTGAGGAGGTCTGAAGGGCAAGACCGCTGGAGACAATTTTGCAACACCTCTGGTCTGTCAGGAATATCTTCATGGATATGGAGTCTATTATCGTGCCCAGAACTCTTTCCTGAGTTTAACCTCCATCCATGAGAAGAAGAAGAGCTCTCGAATGGTCCTCTACCAGCCGTCAGGACGGAGCCTGGACTAGGATGTCGTCCAGATAAGGTGCTACTGCAATAACGCTGGATCTCGCCACCGCGAGCAAAGCTCCCAGAACCTTCGTAAAGACTCTTGGAGCAGTAGCCAGACCGAAGGGGCGAGCTACAAACTGGAAGTGCTGGTCCAGAAAAGTGAATCTTAGGAACTTGAAGAGATCCTTGTGTATTGGCACATGAAAGTAAGCATCCTTTAAGTCTATCGTAGTCATGAACTGACCCTCTTGAACTAAGGGCAGAATAGACCTTATTGTCTCCATCTTGAACGATGGGACAGACAGAAACTTGTTTAAGCACTTTAGGTCTAGAATCGGGCGAAACATGCCCTCCTTCTTTGGGACCACAAAAAGGTTTGAATAGTACCCTACACCTCTTTCTGCTAGAGGACAGATTTGACAAGAGGAATCTGCCCCTGGGAGGTTGAGTTTTGAAACCTATCCTATAACCCTGGGCAATAACCTCCAGAACCCAAGGATCCTGCACATCTCTCGTCCAAGCCTCCGCTAAAAGAGATAGTCTGCCCCCTACGAGATCCAGAGACCGATCGGGGGCTGCCCCTTCATGCCGAATTTCTCTCGGCGGGCTTCTTGCTCTGCTTGGCTTTATTCCAAGACTGAGAAGGTTTTCAAGATCCCTTGGACTGCTCGGGCTTCGAAGCAGGCTGCTGTCGTTGAGACTTGTCCGAACGAAAGGGACAAAAATTAAGACCCTTGGGTTTATTCTTCTTATCCTGCGGTAGAAAGGCACCCTTGCCCCCCGTGACTGTGAAAATGATAGAGTCCGGGCCTGGACCGAAAAGAACCTTTCCTTTAAATGGAAGGGAAAGTAATCTAGATTTGGACGTCATGTCAGCAGACCACAACTTAAACCACAGGGCCCTCCGGGCCAGAACAGAAGAGCCTGATGTCTTGGCATTCAAGCGAATAATCTGCATATTTGCATCACAGCTAAACGAATTAGCTAGTCTCAGGGCCTTAATTCTTTCCTCTATCTCAAACCTCACTAATAGGTAGCGGCTCCCACCACTGCAGCGACCGCCGCTACCGGCTGAAATACGAACACGTGTGCTGAAACATCTTGCTTAACAGGTTCTCTAATTTCTTATCCATGGGTTACTTACACGACAAACTATCCTCAAGTGGGATAATGGTGCGCTTAGCGAGCGTGGAGATAGCTCCATCCACCTTAGGGACAGATCACCACAATTCTAGCTGAGAATCAGGAACCGGAAACAATTTCTTAAACTAAGAAGAAGGGAAGATAGATGAACCAAGTGTCTCCTATTCATTCTTTATAATATGCGCCATCTTTACGGGAACCGGGAATGTCTGGGGCACCACCCTGTCCTCACAGGTTTTATCAAGCTTAGGAATAGAAGGTTCCTCCGGCAACTTCGGTTCTGGAACCTCTAGAGTAGCTAACACCTTCTTTAATAAAAAGCGTAAGTGCTACATCCTAAACCTAAAGTCTGGTTCCTCCACAGCCAGAGGTTTAGAGGCAGCAGATTCTGACCCAGAGAAAGAGTCCTCCGAAGAATCGTCCTCTGCATCAGCGGATAATCTAGTCTGATACATCCAACGAAGTAGATGACCCTTGGGAAGGATAGCAATGTTTAACCTTTCAATTGCGCTTAGCAGTGCAAGGTAAAGCACTGAAGGCTACAGACACCGCCGTTTGCAACTGATCAGCAAAATCTTGCGGCCACAGGGCCCCTCCCGCAGGAGGATTAGTAGTGCACTGGGGAGCTGAATGTGTAATCGAAGATGATTGTAGGGAACGCACAATGCGGGGCGGAGACCCCTCAGAGGTGGACGGCTCAGTGGTACTAAACATCTTTTTCTTTTTAGATATCACTATTTTATCAAGGCATGTAAAACATAGTTGAGCAGGCGGATATACCGTAGCCTCCTCACAATAAACACAGGCATTAGATTAAGGCAAAGAGGGAGTACCCTCTAATGCATCAGAGTCCTCCATAGCTTGCGCCTTTAATATGGACTATAAAAAAAAAATGGCACCTTTAAACCCCAATGGTCGGGGCACTCACCACCTCCTATGACACAAGCCCACAGAGATGGTCAGGAAAAGGAAGAGAATGAGTTCACACCTGGTCACATGGAGTGCCATGCAGGACCAACCCTGCAGCCGAGAAAAAGCGCGCCAAACTAAACAGGCTGGGCAGTAATCAAAATGAAGGAAGAACCTGACTATTTACACATTGCCAGAGCCACATCTCACAAATGTTGCAGCAAAAAACACAAAGTGATCATGTAAAAATCCCCCCCTGTTCAAAAATAACCTTCAGGAGACATTAATGCTTGATTCTATACAGATAAAAGGAGTCACACTGTGACCCTGACTTCTTGCGTTATCATTACAGGTATAAAAAATGAAACGATCTTACCAGAATCTATACAGTGGAATAGGAACACGGCATCTCAAGTTCGACAATGTTGTAGCATCGCTCCTGACATGAACTTGAGTGATAGAAAGCAGGCAGTAAAACCTGTCAACAACGGTTGCTTAAGAAACTGTTAATACGAGTCTAGCTGGGTTCTCAGAAAGACTCTCCCTGCATCTCCAGACCCTAATATTCTTCAATGCTCTTACTGAGAGGCTGACAAGACAACTTAAAACTCCAGTCCCATTTCAAAGAGTAATACCTTCCATAAGAGACTACTCCGAATCTTCCGACACTTCTCTGCCATCCTCCTTGAAGAAAGGCAAAGAATGACTGGGGGATGAGGGGAGGTATTTAAGCCTTTGGCTGGGGTGTCCTTGCCTCCTCCTAGTGGCCAGGTTCTGTATTCCCACAAGTAATAAATTAAGCCGTGGACTCTCCTCGTATTAGGATATGTATTTAAAAATAAAAAGTGAACATTGGAATGTAAAATTTGTAAACTTCATATTTAATAAAGAGTTAAACTGTGCATTTACTGTAAATACTTCACATTCCAATATTCTTCACAAATCATTGTGTGTATATATATATATATATATATATATATATATATATATATATATATATATATATATATATATATATATATATATATATATATATATATATATCCAAAATACCAATCTGATAAATATAGAAATATGTAGTTATGGAACATATTCTGCTGTTTGAAGAACATTGGAATGTGAAATATTAATATATTCATAACGGGTTAGTGCACTTGAGAAAATGTGATCAGGTTTGCACTCTCATTTTAATTTCTATATTAGTGTATAATGTGCAGTAACTATCATATACCTGCAGAGTAAGCTAGGTACCAATATGTCAACACCATGATCAGCAGGAGGTGCATGAGAAGTATTTAGTGTATAATGTGCAGTAACTCTCTATCACATACCTGCAGTGTAACCTAGGTACCAATATGTCAACACCATGATTAGCAGGAGGTGCATGAGATGTATTTAGTATATAATGTGTAATAACTCTCTATCACATACCTGCGGTGTAACCTAGGTACCAATATGTCAGTACCATAATTAGCAGGAGGTGCATGAGATGTATTTAGTGTATAATATGCAGTAACTATCACAAACCTGCAGTGTAACCTATGTACCAATATGTCAGCACCATGATTAGCAGAAGGTGAATGAGATGTATTTAGTGTATAATGTGCAATTACTCTCCTCCGCACACCTACAATCTAACCTAGGTACCAATATGTCAGCACCATGATTAGCAGGAGGTGCATGAGATGTAATTAGTGTATAATGTGCAGTAACTCTCTATCACATACCTGCAGTGTAACCTAGGTACCAATATGTCAGCACCATGATTAGCAGGAGATGCATGAGATGTATTTAGTGTATAATGTGCAGTACCTCCCTATCACATACCTGCAGTGTAACCTAGGTACCAATATGTCAGCACCATAATTATCAGGATGTGAATGAGATGTATTTAGTGTATAATGTGCAGTAACTCTCCTTCACATACCTGCAGTGTAACCTAGGTACCAATATGTCAGCACCATGATAAGCAGGAGGTGCATGAGATGTATTTAGTGTATAATGTGCAGTAACTCTCTAATACATACCTGCAGTGTAACCTAGGTACCAGTATGTCAGCACCATGATTAACAGGAGGTTCATGAGATGTATTTAGTGTATAATGTGCAGTAACTCTCTATCACATAACTGCAGTGTAAGCTAGGTACCAATATGTCAGCACCATGATTAGCAGGAGGTGAATGAGATGTATTTAGTGTATAATGTGCAGTAACTATCACATACCTGCAGTGTAACCTAGGTACCAATATGTCAGCACCATGATTATCAGGAGGTGCGTGAGATGTATTTAGTGTATAATGTGCAGTAACTCTCTATCAGATACCTGCAGTGTAACCTAGGTACCAATATGTCAGCACTATGATTAGCAGGAGGTGCATGAGATGTAATTAGTGTATAATGTGCAGTAACTCTCTATCACATACCTGCAGTGTAACCTAGGTACCAATATGTCAGCATCATAATTAGCAGGAGGTGAATGAGATGTAATTAGTGTATAATGTGCAGTAACTCTCTATCACATACCTGCAGTGTAACCTAGGTACCAATATGTCAGAACCATGGTTAGCAGCAGGTACATGAGATGTATTTAGTGTATAATGTGCAGTAACTCTCTATCACATACCTGCAGTGTAACCTAGGTACCAATATGTCAGCATCATAATTAGCAGGAGGTGAATGAGATGTAATTAGTGTATAATGTGCAGTAAATATCACATACCTACAGTGTAACCTAGGTATCAAAATGTCAGCACCATGATTAGGAGGAGGTGCATGAGATTTCTTTAGTGTATAATATGCAGTAACTCTCTATCACATACCTGCAGTATAACCTAGGTACCAATATGTCAGCACCATGATTAGCAGGAGGTGAATGAGATGTATTTAGTGTATAATGTGCAGTAACTATCACATACCTGCAGTGTAACCTAGGTACCAATATGTCAGCACTATGATTATCAGGAGGTACATGAGATGTATTTAGTGTATAATGTGCAGTAACTCTCTATCAGATACCTGCAGTGTAACCTAGGTACCAATATGTCAGCACTATGATTAGCAGGAGGTGCATGAGATGTAATTAGTGTATAATGTGCAGTAACTCTCTATCACATACCTGCAGTGTAACCTAGGTACCAATATGTCAGCATCATAATTAGCAGGAGGTGAATGAGATGTAATTAGTGTATAATGTGCAGTAACTCTCTATCACATACCTGCAGTGTAACCTAGGTACCAATATGTCAGCATCATAATTAGCAGGAGGTGAATGAGATGTAATTAATGTATAATGTGCAGTAAATATCACATACCTGCAGTGTAACCTAGGTACCAATATGTCAGCACCATGATTAGCAGGAGGTGCATGAGATGTAATTAATGTATAATGTTCAGTAAATATCACATACCTGCAGTGTAACCTAGGTACCAATATGTCAGCGCCATGATTAGCAGGAGATGCATGAGAGGTATTAAGTGTATAATGTGCCGTAACTCTCTATCACATACCTGCAGTGTAACCTAGGTACCAATATGTCAGCACCCTGATTAGCAGAAGGTGCATGAGATGTATTCAGTGTATAATGTGCAGTAACTCTTCTTCACATAGCTGCAGTGTAACCTAGGTACCAATATGTCAGCACCATGATTAGCAGGATGTGCATGAGATGTATTTAGTGTATAATGTGCAGTAACTGTACGTCACATACCTGCAGTGTAACCTAGGTACCAATATGTCAGCACCATGATTAGCAGGAGGTGTATGAGATGTATTTAGTTTATAATGTACAGTAACTCTCTATCACACACCTGCAGTGTAACCTAGGTACCAATATGTCAGCACCATGATTAGCAGGAGGTGTATGAGATGTATTTAGTTTATAATGTGCAGTAACTCTCTATCACACACCTGCAGTGTAACCTAGGTACCAATATGTCAGCGCCATGATTAGCAGGAGATGCATGCGATGTATTTAGTGTATAATGTGCAGTAACTATCACATGCCTGCAGTGTAACCTAGGTACCAATATGTCAGCACCATGATTAGCAGGAGGTGTATGAGATGTATTTAGTTTATAATGTACAGTAACTCTCTATCACACACCTGCAGTGTAACCTAGGTACCAATATGTCAGCACCATGATTAGCAGGAGGTGTATGAGATGTATTTAGTTTATAATGTGCAGTAACTCTCTATCACATACCTGCAGTGTAACCTAGGTACCAATATGTCAGCACCATGATTAGCAGGAGGTGCATGAGATGTATTTAGTGTATAATGTGCAGTAAATATCACATACCTGCAGTGTAACCTAGGTACCAATATGTCAGCAGCATGATTAGCAGACGGTGAATGAAATGTATTTAGTGTATAATGTGCAGTAACTCTCTATCACATACCTGCAGTGTAACCTAGGTACCAATATGTCAGCGCCATGATTAGCAGGAGATGCATGAGAGGTATTAAGTGTATAATGTGCAGTAACTCTCTATCACATACCTGCAGTGTAACCTAGGTACCAATATGTCAGCACCCTGATTAGCAGAAGGTGCATGAGATGTATTTAGTGTATAATGTGCAGTAACTCTCCTTCACATAGCTGCAGTGTAACCTAGGTACCAATATGTCAGCACCATGATTAGCAGGAGGTGCATGAGATTTATTTAGTGTATAATGTGCAGTAACTCTCTATCACATACCTGTAGTGTAACCTAGGTACCAATATGTCAGCACCATGATTAGCAGAATGTGCATGAGATGTATTTAGTGTATAATGTGCAGTAACTCTCTATCACATACCTGCAGTGTAACCTAGGTACCAATGTCAGCACCATGATTAGCAGGAGGTACATGAGATGTATTTAGTGTATAATGTGCAGTAACTCTCTATCACATACCTGCAGTGTAACCTAGGTACCAATATGTCAGCACCATGATTAGCAGGAGGTACATGAGATGTATTTAGTGTATAATGTGCAGTAACTCTCTATCACATACCTGCAGTGTAACCTAGGTACCAATATGTCAGCACTTTGTTTAGCAGGAGGTGCATGAGATGTATTTAGTGTATAATGTGCAGTAACTCTCTATCACATACCTGCAGTGTAACCTAGGTACCAATATGTCAGCACCATGATTAGCAGGAGGTACATGAGATGTATTTAGTTTATAATGTGCAGTAACTCTCTATCACATACCTGCAGTGTAACCTAGGTACCAATATGTCAGCACTTTGTTTAGCAGGAGGTGCATGAGATGTATTTAGTGTATAATGTGCAGTAACTCTCTATCACATACCTGCAGTGTAACCTAGGTACCAATATGTCAGCACCATGATTAGCAGGAGGTGCATGAGATGTATTTAGTGTATAATGTGCAGTAACTCTCTATCACATACCTGCAGTGTAACCTAGGTACCAATATGTCAGCACCATGATTAGCAGGAGGTGCATGAGATGTATTTAGTGTATAATGAGCAGTAACTATCACATACCTGCAGTGTAACCTAGGTACCAATATGTCAGCACCATGATTAGCAGGAGGTGCATGAGATGTATTTAGTGTATAATGTGCAGTAACTATCACATACCTGCAGTGTAACCTAGGTACCAATATGTCAGCACTTTGTTTAGCAGGAGGTGCATGAGATGTATTTAGTGTATAATGTGCAGTAACTCTCTATCACATACCTGCAGTGTAACCTAGGTACCAATATGTCAGCACCATGGTTAGCAGCAGGTACATGAGATGTATTTAGTGTATAATGTGCAGTAACTCTCTATCACATACCTGCAGTGTAACCTAGGTACCAATATGTCAGCACCATGATTAGCAGGAGGTGCATGAGATGTATTTAGTGTATAATGTGCCGTAACTCTCTATCACATACCTGCAGTGTAACCTAGGTACCAATATGTCAGCACCATGATTAGCAGGAGGTGCATGAGATGTATTTAGTGTATAATGTGCAGTAACTCTCCTTCACATACCTGCAGTGTAACCTAGGTACCAATATGTCAGCACCATGATTAGCAGGAGGTGCATGAGATGTATTTAGTGTATAAAGTGCAGTAACTCTCCTTCACATACCTGCAGTATAACCTAGGTACCAATATGTCAGCACCATGATTAGCAGGAGATGCATGAGATGTATTTAGTGTATAATGTGCAGTAACTCTCTATCACATACCTGCAGTGTAACCTAGGTACCAATATGTCAGCACCATGATTAGCAGGAGGTGAATGAGATATATTTAGTGTATAATGTACAGTAACTATCACATACCTGCAGTGTAACCTAGGTACCAATATGTAAGCACCATGATTAGCAGGAGGTGCATGAGATGTATTTAGTGTATAATGTGCAGTAACTCTCCTTCACATACCTGCAGTGTAACATAGGTACCAATATGTCAGCACCATGATTAGCAGGAGGTGCATGAGATGTATTTAGTGTATAATGTTCAGTAAATATCACATACCTGCTGTGTAACCTAGGTACCAATATGTAAGCACCATGGTTAGCAGGAGGTGCATGAGATGTATTTAGTGTATAATGTGCAGTAACTCTCCTTCAGATACCTGCAGTGTAACCTAGGTACCAATATGTAAGCACCATGATTAGCAGGAGGTGCATGAGATGTATTTAGTGTATAATGTGCAGTAACTCTCCTTCAGATACCTGCAGTGTAACCTAGGTACCAATATGTCAGCACCATGGTTAGCAGGAGGTGCATGAGATGTATTTAGTGTATAACGTGCAGTAACTCTCCTTCAGATACCTGCAGTGTAACCTAGGTACCAATATGTCAGCACCATGGTTAGCAGGAGGTGCATGAGATGTATTTAGTGTATAATGTGCAGTAACTCTCCCTCACATACATGCAGTGTAACCTAGGTACCAATATGTCAGCACCATGATTAGCAGGAGGTATATGAGATGTATTTAGTGTATAATGTGCAGTAACTGTACGTCACATACCTGCAGTGTAACCTAGGTACCAATATGTCAGCACCATGATTAGCAGGAGGTGTATGAGATGTATTTAGTTTATAATGTACAGTAACTGTCTATCACACACCTGCGGTGTAACCTAGGTACCAATATGTCAGCACCATGATTAGCAGGAGGTGCATGAGATGTATTTAGTGTATAATGTGCAGTAACTCTCTATCACATACCTGCAGTGTAACCTAGGTACCAATATGTCAGCAGCATGATTAGCAGACGGTGAATGAAATGTATTTAGTGTATAATGTGCAGTAACTCTCTATCACATACCTGCAGTGTAACCTAGGTACCAATATGTCAGCGCCATGATTAGCAGGAGATGCATGAGAGGTATTAAGTGTATAATGTGCAGTAACTATCACATACCTGCAGTATAACCTAGGTACCAATATGTCAGCGCCATGATTAGCAGGAGATGCATGAGAGGTATTAAGTGTATAATGTGCCGTAACTCTCTATCACATACCTGCAGTGTAACCTAGGTACCAATATGTCAGCACCATGGTTAGCAGGAGGTGCATGAGATGTATTTAGTGTATAATGTGCAGTAACTCTCCTTCACATAGCTGCAGTGTAACCTAGGTACCAATATGTCAGCACCATAATTAGCAGGAGGTGCATGAGATGTATTTAGTGTATAATGTGCAGTAACTCTCTATCACATACCTGCAGTGTAACCTAGGTAACAATATGTCAGCACTTTGTTTAGCAGGAGGTGCATGAGATGTATTTAATGTATAATGTGCAGTAACTCTCTATCACATACCTGCAGTGTAACCTAGGTACCAATATGTCAGCACCATGATTAGCAGGAGGTGCATGAGATGTATTTAGTGTATAATGTGCAGTAACTCTCTATCACATACCTGCAGTGTAACCTAGGTACCAATATGTCAGCACCATGATTAGCAGGAGGTGCATGAGATGTATTTAGTGTATAATGTGCAGTAACTCTCTATCACATACCTGCAGTGTAACCTAGGTACCAATATGTCAGCACCATGGTTAGCAGCAGGTAGATGAGATGTATTTAGTGTATAATGTGCAGTAACTCTCTATCACATACCTGCAGTGTAACCTAGGTACCAATATGTCAGCACCATGATTAGCAGGAGGTGCATGAGATGTATTTAGTGTATAATGTGCAGTAACTCTCCTTCACATACCTGCAGTATAACCTAGGTACCAATATGTCAGCAACATGATTAGCAGGAGATGCATGAGATGTATTTAGTGTATAATGTGCAGTAACTCTCTATCACATACCTGCAGTGTAACCTAGGTACCAATATGTCAGCACCATGATTAGCAGGAGGTGAATGAGATATATTTAGTGTATAATGTACAGTAACTATCACATACCTGCAGTGTAACCTAGGTACCAATATGTAAGCACCATGATTAGCAGGAGGTGCATGAGATGTATTTAGTGTATAATGTGCAGTAACTCTCCTTCACATACCTGCAGTGTAACATAGGTACCAATATGTCAGCACCATGATTAGCAGGAGGTGCATGAGATGTATTTAGTGTATAATGTTCAGTAAATATCACATACCTGCTGTGTAACCTAGGTACCAATATGTCAGCACAATGGTTAGCAGGAGGTGCATGAGATGTATTTAGTGTAAAATGTGCAGTAACTCTCTCACATACCTGCAGTGTAACCTAGGTACCAATATGTCAGCACCATGATTAGCAGGAGGTGCATGAGATGTATTTAGTGTATAATGTGCAGTAACTCTCCTTCAGATACCTGCAGTGTAACCTAGGTACCAATATGTCAGCACCATGATTAGCAGGAGGTGCATGAGATGTATTTAGTGTATAATATGCAGTAACTCTCTATCACATACCTGCAGTGTAACCTAGGTACCAATATGTCAGCACCATGGTTAGCAGGAGGTGCATGTGATGTATTTAGTGTATAATGTGTAGTAACTCTATCACATACCTGCAGTATAACCTAGGTACCAATATGTCAGCACCATGATTAGCAGGAAGTGCATGGGATGTATTTAGTGTATAATGTGCAGTAAATATCACATACCTGCAGTATAACCTAGGTACCAATATGTCAGTACCATGATTAGCAGGAAGTGCATGAGATGGATTTAGTGTATAATGTACAGTAACTCTTTATCATATACCTGCAGTGTAAGCTAGGTACCAATATGTCAGCACCATGATTAGCAGGAGGTGCATGTGATGTATTTAGTGTATAATGTGCAGTAACTCTTTATCACATACCTGCAGTATAACCTAGGTACCAATATGTCAGCACCATGATTAGCAGGAGGTGCATGTGATGTATTTAGTGTATAATGTGTAGTAACTCTATCACATACCTGCAGTATAACCTAGGTACCAATATGTCAGTACCATGATTAGCAGGAAGTGCATGAGATGTATTTAGTGTATAATGTGCAGTAACTATCACATACCTGCAGTGTAACCTAGGTACCAATATGTCAGCACCATGATTAGCAGGAAGTGCATGAGATGTATTTAGTGTATAATGTGCAGTAACTCTATCACATACCTGCAGTGTAAGCTAGGTACCAATATGTCAGCACCATGATTAGCAGGAAGTGCATGAGATGTATTTAGTGTATAATGTGCAGTAACTATCACATACCTGCAGAGTAACCTAGGTACCAATATGTCAGCACCATGATTAGCAGGAGGTGCATGTGATGTATTTAGTGTATAATGTGCAGTAACTCTTTATCATATACCTGCAGTGTAACCTAGGTACCAATATGTCAGCACCATGATTAGAAGGAGGTGCATAAAAAAATGTTCCTTTAAGTTTGTGATTTTTGACTTCATTTTATAATATTGTTTCCTTTAAAAGAGCTTCAATTAATTAGTCACCCTATTGTCCTTTTTCTCCGACCATTCCCGATGTCTCCTGTCTACAGTAAATGATTAAACAGATCCGCTGATGGTGCAGATAATCTAGATATAAGTTCCCTTAAAAACCTGTGGATGAATATTATCTGGGTCCACAAACTAATTAACTTCTGCTTTTGTTGATGTCAATAAAACCTTCATAAGCTGTAGAAAATTAAAGGTTAACAGTAACATTCCTTAATGGAGTACTCATGTTTACAGTAACATTCCTTAATGGAGTACTCATGTTTACAGTAACATTCCTTAATGGAGTACTCATGTTTACAGTAACATTCCTTAATGGAGTACTCATGTTTACAGTAACATTCCTTAATGGAGTACTCATGTTTACAGTAACATTCCTTAATGGAGTACTCATGTTTACAGTTGTGCAATAACATAAGGTTCTACTATTCACATAGCTTCCATCTTGTGTAAGCAGCTAGGTTTTCTAATCTATAGATTCCCTTCTACTCTTGTTTACTGGGCATTAGCAGTTTTTATGATGCTACAATTCCATCATCACTCAAGTATCTGAATTGAAACCACTTCTTTTCTCTTGCGGAAGGAGCCCATGTTGGTTCTGAAGCATCTCTATCCATGATTACAACCCAGATGCTAGATTGTTTCTATGGGAGCTGAGAAGGGAACAGCAGTTTTGGAATTTGATCAATGATATCCAATAACTATAACAAATAATACATTTGTGGTGCATAAATTATAATGGTAGAACAGCTCAAGGTTGTGTATTAGAATATTTGTTTGTTGTAAGGAATTATTATTTTTCTTGATATGTTTCTTTTTATTATTCATTATTAGAAGTCATAAAAAGTACAAAAACAAGAAGACAAATACCCATTTCAAAGGAAGTACTTGCACTGCACAATGGTTGTATTACACCCAAGTCAGATGGGGTAAACAAATATTTAAGAAATGTCGTGCGGATCAGGTCCGCAAGACATCACTGAATGTGGAGAGCAATATGCTCTCCACCTTTAACATTGCACCAGCAGCTCACAAGAGCTGCTGATGCAACGCTGTCCCCTGCTGACTCGCGGCCAATGGGCCGCCAGCAGGGGGCGTCGATCAACCCGATCGGGATAAATTGTTGCGATTCCTGTCCGCCTGCTCAGAGCAAGCGGACAGGGTAATGGAGCAGCGGTCTTTGTGACTGCTGTTTCTAAAGACTCGCCAGAAACACGGGCCGTCAAGCTCCTTTTGGAGCTTGATAGATAGGCCCCTATGTATATATCTTCCCACCACTGATATGTTACAAATATGACCCCACAAGACATGGAACTATTAATGCAATATAATGTAAATGCATTCACGTATCTTATTTACAACTACATCTATTTCCTAAGGGCTCCAAAGACGACCCGAATAATACATTTTACATTCTGTAGCTATACTACATACAAATCATCATATTGCACAGTGTTCTCTCCAGGACCTGTTTAATGGATGCACCACCCGGCTAAATGATGCAATTAGTTGTGTGCCATTACACTGCCCTTATTAGCGACTTTATAATGCCGCTGGAGAATATGGGTTCATTGTAAATTATTCTGTCTTTTAGGTTGTCTAATACATTTTACATTCTGTAGCTATACTACATACAAATCATCATATTGCACAGTGTTCTCTCCAGGACCTGTTTAATGGATGCACCACCTGGCTAAATGATGCAATTAGTTGTGTGCCATTACACTGCCCTTATTAGCGACTTTATAATGCCGCTGGAGAATACGGGTTCATTGTGAATTACTCTGTCTTTTAGGTTGTCTAATACATTTCTAATTGCATCACACAAACTGTAAGACACACATTTCCTCCCTTTTGTACTTCTGCTTCACACGGACTCTTGTGCAGATATTGTTTTGCTTAGTCTTTTATAAAATAATTGCAAATGCTTGCAAGGGATATAGGCTACAATTGCATTATCTTTTGTGAACTGTATAATCACACTTGTATTATTCTGATGTAGGAGGCCCATAGTAGCCAGTCTATACATAGAGAGTATGCAGAATATGTACAATCCTAATGCAGGGAAGCCTTTCATTCATCAGGTTGCCTGTCTGAGTAGTAAACAATAGTAATATACTAAAATAGACAGATACCTTTGGGGAACCCAAAAAACCCATTTGCATCAGACCCTCAGTTCCCTAGGTCCGCTACTGATCCAGAGTGCTAGGACATTTGTTACATAAAACAGAAAAGCAGGCACCAGTGAGCACAAAACTAGTGTGTATAAAACCTTATGCATATAATAACAAAAGTGCGCTAAAAAAGCAACAGCGTCAACCAGAATGAATGTAAAAAACATAATTTATGCTTACCTGATAAATTCCTTTCTTCTGTAGTGTGATCAGTCCACGGGTCATCATTACTTGTGGGATATTAACTGCTCCCCTACAGGAAGTGCAAGAGGATTCACCCAGCAGAGTTGCTATATAGCTCCTCCCCTCTACGTCACCTCCAGTCATTCGACCAAGGACCAACGAGAAAGGAGAAACCAAGGGTGTAGTGGTGACTGGAGTATAATTTAAAAAATATTTACCTGCCTTAAAAAACAGGGCGGGCCGTGGACTGATCACACTACAGAAGAAAGGAATTTATCAGGTAAGCATAAATTATGTTTTCTTCTGTTAAGTGTGATCAGTCCACGGGTCATCATTACTTGTGGGATACCAATACCAAAGCAAAAGTACACGGATGACGGGAGGGATAGGCAGGCTCTTTATACAGAAGGAACCACTGCCTGAAGAACCTTTCTCCCAAAAATAGCCTCCGAGGAAGCAAAAGTGTCAAATTTGTAAAATTTGGAAAAAGTATGAAGCGAAGACCAAGTTGCAGCCTTGCAAATCTGTTCAACAGAGGCCTCATTCTTAAAGGCCCAAGTGGAAGCCACAGCTCTAGTGGAATGAGCTGTAATTCTTTCAGGAGGCTGCTGTCCAGCAGTCTCATAAGCTAAACGAATTATGCTACGAAGCCAAAAAGAGAGAGAGGTAGCAGAAGCTTTTTGACCTCTCCTCTGACCAGAGTAAACAACAAACAGGGAAGACGTTTGTCGAAAATCTTTAGTTGCCTGTAAATAAAATTTAAGGGCACGAACTACATCCAGATTGTGCAAAAGACGTTCCTTCCTCGAAGAAGGATTTGGGCACAAGGATGGAACAACAATCTCCTGATTGATATTCCTGTTAGTGACTACCTTAGGTAAGAACCCAGGCTTAGTACGCAGAACTACCTTATCCGAGTGAAAAATCAAATAAGGAGAATCACAATGTAAGGCTGATAACTCAGAGACTCTTCGAGCCGAGGAAATAGCCATTAAAAATAGAACTTTCCAAGATAACAACTTTATATCAATGGAATGAAGGGGTTCAAACGGAACACCCTGTAAAACGTTAAGAACAAGGTTTAAACTCCATGGTGGAGCCACAGCTTTAAACACAGGTTTAATCCTGGCCAAAGCCTGACAAAAAGCCTGAACGTCTGGAACTTCTGACAGACGCTTGTGTAACAGAATGGACAGAGCTGAGATCTGTCCCTTTAAGGAACTAGCGGATAACCCCTTTTCTAAACCTTCTTGTAGAAAAGACAATATCCTAGGAATCCTAACCTTACTCCAAGAGTAACCTTTGGATTCGCACCAATATAGGTATTTATGCCATATTTTATGGTAAATCTTTCTGGTAACAGGCTTCCTAGCCTGTATTAAGGTATCAATAACTGACTCAGAAAAACCACGCTTTGATAAGATCAAGCGTTCAATTTCCAAGCAGTCAGCTTCAGAGAAGTTAGATTTTGATGTTTGAAAGGACCCTGAATCAGAAGGTCCTGTTTCAGAGGTAACGACCAAGGTGGACAGAATGACATGTCCACCAGATCTGTATACCAAGTCCTGCGTGGCCATGCAGGCGCTATTAGAATCACTGATGCTTTCTCCTGTTTGATTCTGGCAATCAATCGAGGAAGCATCGGGAAAGGTGGAAACACATGAGCCATCCTGAAGGTCCATGGTGCTGTCAAGGCATCTATCAGGACCGCTCCCGGATCCCTGGATCTGGACCCGTAGCGCGGAAGCTTGGCGTTCTGTCGAGACGCCATGAGATCTATCTCTGGTTTGCCCCAACGTCGAAGTATTTGGGCAAAGACCTCTGGATGAAGTTCCCACTCCCCCGGATGAAAAGTCTGACGACTTAAGAAATCCGCCTCCCAGTTCTCCACTCCCGGGATGTGGATTGCAGACAGGTGGCAAGAGTGAGACTCTGCCCAGCGAATTATCTTCGATACTTCCATCATTGCTAGGGAGCTTCTTGTCCCTCCCTGATGGTTGATATAAGCTACAGTCGTGATGTTGTCCGACTGGAACCTGATGAACCCCCGAGTTGCTAACTGGGGCCAAGCCAGAAGAGCATTGAGGACTGCTCTCAATTCCAGAATGTTTATTGGAAGAAGACTCTCCTCCTGATTCCATAGTCCCTGAGCCTTCAGAGAATTCCAGACAGCGCCCCAACCTAGTAGGCTGGCGTCTGTTGTTACAATTGACCAGTCTGGCCTGCTGAATGGCATTCCCCTGGACAGATGTGGCCGATAAAGCCACCATAGAAGAGAATTTCTGGTCTCTTGAATGGAATGAAGGACACGGCATGCACTTTGAAGTTTTGTTAACCTGTCCTCTGTCAGGTAAATCTTCATTTCTACAGAATCTATCAGAGTCCCCAGGAAGGGAACTCTTGTGAGTGGAAAGAGAGAACTTTTCTCTTCGTTCACTTTCCATCCATGCGACCTTAGAAATGCCAGTACTATCTCTGTATGAGATTTGGCAGTTTGAAAGCTTGAAGCTTGTATCAGTATGTCGTCTAAGTACGGAGCTACTGAAATTCCTCGCGGTCTTAGTACCGCCAGAAGAGTGCCCAGAACCTTTGTGAAGATTCTTGGAGCCGTAGCCAGTCCGAATGGAAGAGCTACAAACTGGTAATGCCTGTCTAAAAAGGCAAACCTTAGATACCGGTAATGACTTCTGTGAATCGGTATGTGAAGGTAAGCATCCTTTAAATCCACTGTGGTCAAGTACTGACCCTCTTAGATCATGGGCAAAATTGTTCGAATAGTTTCCATCTTGAACGATGGAACTCTTAGGAATTTGTTTAGGATCTTTAAATCCAAGATTGGCCTGAAGGTTCCCTCTTTTTTGGGAACTACAAACAGATTTGAGTAAAACCCTTGTCCTTGTTCCAACCGCGGAACTGGATGGATCACTCCCATTAATAAAAGATCTTGTACGCAGCGTAGAAACGCTTCCTTCTTTGTTAGGTTTGTTGACAACCTTGACAGATGAAATCTCCCTCTTGGGGGAGAGGATTTGAAGTCCAGAAGGTATCCCTGAGATATGATCTCTAACGCCCAGGGATCCTGAACATCTCTTGCCCAAGCCTGGGCGAAGAGGGAAAGTCTGCCCCCCACTAGATCCGGTCCCGGATCGGGGGCCCTCAATTCATGCTGTCTTAGGGGCAGCAGCAGGTTTTCTGGCCTGTTTGCCCCTGTTCCAGGACTGGTTAGGTTTCCAGCCTTGTCTGTAGCGAGCAACAGCTCCTTCCTGTTTTGGTGCAGAGGAAGTTGATGCTGCTCCTGCTTTGAAATTACGAAAGGAACGAAAATTGGACTGTCTAGCCTTGGCTTTGGCCTTGTCCTGAGGCAGGGCATGACCTTTACCTCCTGTAATGTCATCAATAATCTCTTTCAAGCCGGGCCCGAATAAGGTCTGCCCTTTGAAAGGAATATTAAGCAATTTAGATTTAGACGTAACATCAGCTGACCAGGATTTTAGCCACAGAGCTCTGCGTGCCTGAATGGCGAATCCTGAATTTTTAGCCGCAAGTTTAGTTAAATGTACTACGGCATCTGAATAAATGAATTAGCTAACTTAAGGAATTTAAGTTTGTGTGTGATGTCATCTAGTGTGGATGATTGAAGTGTCTCTTCCAGAGACTCAAACCAAAATGCTGCTGCAGCCGTGACAGGCGCAATACATGCAAGAGGTTGCAATATAAACCCTTGTTGAACAAACATTTTCTTAAGGTAACCCTCTAATTTTTTATCCATTGGATCTGAAAAAGCACAGCTATCCTCCACTGGGATAGTGGTACGCTTAGCTAAAGTAGAAACTGCTCCCTCCACCTTAGGGACCATTTGCCATAAGTCCCGTGTGGCGGCGTCTATTGGAAACATTTTTCTGAATATAGGAGGGGGTGAGAAAGGCACACCGGGTCTATCCCACTCCTTAGTAACAATGTCAGTAAGTCTCTTAGGTATAGGAAAAACGTCAGTACTCGTCGGTACCGCAAAATATTTATCCAACCTACACATTTTTTCTGGGATTGCAACTGTGTTACAATCATTCAGAGCCGCTAATACCTCCCCTAGTAACACACGGAGGTTCTCAAGCTTAAATTTAAAATTTGAAATGTCTGACTCCAGTTTATTTGGATCAGAACCGTCACCCACAGAATGAAGCTCTCCGTCTTCATGTTCTGCAAACTGTGACGCAGTATCAGACATGGCCCTTGCATTATCAGCGCACTCTGTTCTCATCCCAGAGTGATCACGTTTACCTCTTAGTTCTGGTAGTTTAGCCAAAACTTCAGTCATAACAGTAGCCATATCTTGTAATGTGATTTGTAATGGCCGCCCAGATGCACTCGGCGCTACAATATCACGCACCTCCTGAGCGGGAGATGCAGGTACTGACACGTGAGGCGAGTTAGTCGGCATAACTCTCCCCTCGTTGTTTGGTGAAATATGTTCAATTTGTACAGATTGACTATTTTTTAAAGTAGCATCAATACATTTAGTACATAAATTTCTATTGGGCTCCACTTTGGCATTAACACATATAGCACAGAGATATTCCTCTGAATCAGACATGTTTAACACACTAGCAAATAAACAGCAACTTGGAAATACTTTTCAAAGTAGTTTACAAATAATATGAAAACGAACTGTGCCTTTAAGAAGCACAGAAAATATTATAACAGATAAAATAATTAAGTTATAGCATCAATCTTTGTCAGAATATACAGTTTTAGCAAAGGATTGTTCCCCTCAGCAAATGATAACTAACCCAGGCAGCAGAAAAAAATACACAAATAAACGTTTTTTATATCACAGTCAATACAATCAGCACAGCTCTGCTGTGAATGATTACTTCCCTCAAAAAAGACTCTTGAGATCCCTGAACTCTGTAGAGATGAACCGGATCATGCAGGAAGAAAATGAACCTCTGACTGAGTTTTTCTGATGCATAGTGAAAGCACCAAAATGGCCCCTCCCCCACACACATAACAGTGAGAGGGATCAGTGAACTGCTCTAATTTAAATCAAAACTATTGCCAAGTGAAAAAAAAGTGCCCAAAACATTTTTTCACCCAGTACCTCAGAGAAAAAAACGTTTTTACATGCCAGCAAAAAAACGTTTTACCTCAATAATTAATTGTCATTTAAAACCTATTGCAAGTCCCTGCAAAATAGGTTAAGTCTATGTATACAGATTAAAAGCCAGAGAAGTACCATTTCCCAGAAAAATGAAGTGTAAAATATACATACATGACAGCCTGATATCAGCTACATCTACTGCATTTAAGGCTGAGTTTACATTATAACGGTATGGCAGGATTTTCTCATCAATTCCATGTCAGAAAATAATAAACTGCTACATACCTCTTTGCAGATTAATCTGCCTGCTGTCCCCTGATCTGAAGTTACCTCTCCTCAGATGGCCGAGAAACAGCAATATGATCTTAACTACTCCTGCTAAAATCATAGAAAAACTCAGGTAGATTCTTCTTCAAATTCTACCAGAGAAGGAATAACACACTCCGGTGCTATTATAAAATAACAAACTTTTGATTGAAGATATAAAAACTAAATATATCACCATAGTCCTCTCACACATCCTATCTAGTCGTTGGGTGCAAGAGAATGACTGGAGGTGACGTAGAGGGGAGGAGCTATATAGCAACTCTGCTGGGTGAATCCTCTTGCACTTCCTGTAGGGGAGCAGTTAATATCCCACAAGTAATGATGACCCGTGGACTGATCACACTTAACAGAAGAAATAACATTTATTTAGGAAAATATATAATTCCTTATGCAATTCTATCGCTATTAATGAAAGATCATATAACTGGGAAATACAATCACACTCTACCATTCATTCCATGTGTAATGCAGGGAACCTCCGGTGGTATAAAAATGTATAAAAAATATGGATATAAAAAATGGACTATGTCCAGAAGCTTAGAAATTAATGTCCAGATAAAAAGAAAAAGGTCTGGAGAAGGTGCCCTCTATTTCATATGTAGCGAATATATGACAGCTTGAGTTAATGTTATAACTGTGTGTATATATGGCAGCTTGAGTTAATGTTATAACTGTGTGAATATATGACAGCTTGAGTTAATGTTATAACTCTGTGAATATATGGCAGCTTGAGTTAATGTTATAACTCTGTGAATGTATGGCAGCTTGAGTTAATGTTATAACTGTGAATATATGACAGCTTGAGTTAATGTTATAACTCTGTGAATATATAACAGCTTGAGTTAATGTTATAACTCTGTGAATATATAACAGCTTGAGTTAATGTTATAACTCTGTGTATATATGGCAGCTTCAGTTAATGTTATAACTCTGTGAGTATATGGCAGCTTGAGTTAATGTTATAACTCTGTGAATATATGGCAGCTTGAAAGTTAATGTTATAACTCTGTGAATATATGGCAGCTTGAAAGTTAATGTTATAACTCTGTGAATATATGGCAGCTTGAAAGTTAATGTTATAACTCTGTGAATATATAGCAGCTTGAGTTAATGTTATAACTGTGAATATATGGCAGCTTGAGTTAATGTTATAACTGTGTGAATATATGGCAGCTTGAAAGTTAATGTTATAACTCTGTGAATATATGGCAGCTTGAGTTAATGTTATAACTCTGTGAATATATGGCAGCTTGAGTTAATGTTATAACTCTGTGAATATATAGCAGCTTGAGTTAATGTTATAACTGTGTGAATATATGGCAGCTTGAGTTAATGTTATAACTGTGTGAATATATGGCAGCTTGAGTTAATGTTATAACTCTGTGAATATATAGCAGCTTGAGTTAATGTTATAACTGTGTGAATATATGGCAGCTTGAGTTAATGTTATAACTGTGTGAATATATGGCAGCTTGAGTTAATGTTATAACTCTGTGAATATATGGCAGCTTGAGTTAATGTTATAACTGTGAATATATAGCAGCTTGAGTTAATGTTATAACTGTGAATATATGGCAGCTTGAGTTAATGTTATAACTCTGTGAATATATGGCAGCTTGAGTTAATGTTATAACTGTGTGAATATATGGCAGCTTGAGTTAATGTTATAACTGTGAATATATGGCAGCTTGAGTTAATGTTATAACTGTGTGAATATATGGCAGCTTGAGTTAATGTTATAACTGTGTGAATATATGGCAGCTTGAGTTAATGTTATAACTGTGTGAATATATGGCAGCTTGAGTTAATGTTATAACTGTGTGAATATATGGCAGCTTGAGTTAATGTTATAACTGTGAATATATGGCAGCTTGAGTTAATGTTATAACTGTGTGAATATATGGCAGCTTGAGTTAATGTTATAACTGTGTGAATATATGGCAGCTTGAGTTAATGTTATAACTCTGTGAATATATGGCAGCTTGAGTTAATGTTATAACTGTGTGAATATATGGCAGCTTGAGTTAATGTTATAACTCTGTGAATATATGGCAGCTTGAGTTAATGTTATAACTCTGTGAATATATGGCAGCTTGAGTTAATGTTATAACTCTGTGAATATATGACAGCTTGAGTTAATGTTATAACTCTGTGAATATATGGCAGCTTGAGTTAATGTTATAACTCTGTGAATATATGGCAGCTTGAGTTAATGTTATAACTCTGTGAATATATGGCAGCTTGAGTTAATGTTATAACTCTGTGAATATATGGCAGCTTGAGTTAATGTTATAACTCTGTGAATATATGGCAGCTTGAGTTAATGTTATAACTCTGTGAATATATGGCAGCTTGAGTTAATGTTATAACTGTGTGAATATATGGCAGCTTGAGTTAATGTTATAACTCTGTGAATATATGGCAGCTTGAGTTAATGTTATAACTCTGTGAATATATGGCAGCTTGAGTTAATGTTATAACTCTGTGAATATATGGCAGCTTGAGTTAATGTTATAACTCTGTGAATATATGGCAGCTTGAGTTAATGTTATAACTGTGTGAATATATGGCAGCTTGAGTTAATGTTATAACTCTGTGAATATATGGCAGCTTGAGTTAATGTTATAACTGTGTGAATATATGGCAGCTTGAGG